>NC_051279.1:7078670-7378670 GCF_015220745.1 Sebastes umbrosus
TCATTCATATGATTGTCTGCTTTTATGACTCAATTTTCCAGTTTTTAGTTTCCAAATTTGTTTTGTCAGAAATTAAATGCATGTCATCATTTTGATAGATGAACTGTGGAAGCATCGGGGACGACGATGGAGAAATATAGCTCCAGGACGTTACTGTTCTCCCCCTGACAAAGCCTGATATGTTTTTTATTAATGTTACTTATGTTCACTAAACCAAAACAAATCGGCCCAGATGCAGAAAAACTGATCAATTACTGAGCAATTACTGCTGAATCTTCTGAGCTCTTTGTCTGTTGTGTTGTTCTTCTGAGTGTCAGACAAATTACATGATTGCAGACATTATTTGACCCTGATCCAGCCCACAGCTGCTCATTAATCAGTAGTGACAGAACATGAATCACACATGTAACTCAGCTGATGATTTAAGACTCATGTTTTACCTTCTGGTTAGTTTGTTGGATCTCCTCCACGTTGCGACCTGCCTCTCTCTCGTGTCTATTAATTCAAGAATGAAAGCTGATATTGTCTGTGTGTAATTTGCTGTCTGTCTGTGCCATCCTCCCTCTGCCTGCCTCTCGATCCCCTGTCAGTCACACGGCTAATGATTCGAGTGCCCAGACTAGCTGGAGTCTTTGTGTGTCCGCTGTACAAAACAAGGAGAGGTGTAATTACTTTTGTGGGGAACGCTCAATCCAGGCTCGTCTTACTGATGTGAAAAGAGGCGTCGTGCAGAGACACTAATTGTTGCTCATGTGAATGAAAGCTGATACGGGGATCACTTGGTTGTATTATCACACAGGCACTTTTTTTTTTTAGGGCTGTAGTCTCGAGTACGCCCGAGGGCAAGTCTTTCTTCTCTTGAGTGAAAGGTTATCGTTTTAATCAACAGTGGAGGAAATATTCAAAGTTAGCAATACCACAGTGTTAAAAGTCACGGTTAAAAGTTAGGAATTTATCCTAACACAGATTAATCATATGCCTACTACAATTTGTACTCTTAGATGCCATAGGAGCTATTTGTATTCTAAAACTTTTCAACCTAAATACTTCAGACCTGTTTGATAGAGATAAACAGAAACACAGTTTGAATCATGTTAAGATAAGATAAGTTACGTTAAATTAAGTTAATAAGATAAGTTAAAATAAGATAATCTATTATTAATCCCACAAGATAAATTAAGTTAAATTAAGTTAAGATCATCTTTTATTAGTCCCACAAGATTAGATAAGATAAGACCAGACAAGATAACATTTTATAAGATGCGATGCGATGCGATGCGATGCGATGCGATGCGATGCGATGAGATGAGATGAGTACTTATTAAGGATACAGCACAATTTTAAAATTATGGCAAATTATTCCGCGGACCCCCTGACAGAGTGCCACGGACCCCTAGGGGTCCCCAGACCCCACTTTGAGAGTCAATGTTTTAAAGTAGTCATTGTTAAGAAAAGCAGTTTAGTTTTGCAGTCAGTTGAAAATGTCATACATCCAATTTTGTTTGTATTTTCAGGATGTCAGATCAGGAAGGAGAGAAAGAAATAATTTAGGAAACAAGGGAATACATATTAAAAACATGATTGTAGGTATAACAGAAGGAAGGATTTTAAATGAAGGATATAAAGTTTAATTAGTGATGCACTATGGGCAAAACTATGTGGACACCTGTCAACTAACATTTACGTACTTTTGGTCTGGGGCTATTTTTTGTGGCTCCCTGTTTGAACATGACAGTGCCTTCATGCAACAAAGCCAGCTCCATAAAGAAATGGTGAAAAAACTTGACAGAGCCCTGACCTCATCCCCATCCAACACCTTTGAGATGAACCGGAACGCCGACTGGGACCCAGGCCTCATCATCCAACTCCAGTGGTTGACCTCATGAATGCTCTTGTGGCTGAATGACAGTAAATCCCTGCAGCAGGTTCCAAAAACTGAATAGAAGCTCTTATTGTATGAAGTTCAGGCGTCCGCATACTTTTGGCCATGTGCTTGAGTAGATGTAGATCTCCCCAGCAGGTGAAGCCAGTCTGTCATTAAACTTCACAGTTTCTGTTATTGTTTCCTCTCTTTTGTTTGTCCTCAAACAGGAGCACCAGAGGCTCAGTCACTTCACTTCCGAGAGAAAATAAAGGGCAACACGGCCAGCTCTTAGTTACACTCCGACGCCCCTCTGAGCCTCTTGTGGGACCGGGGTTAAATGAATGCAGAAAAGTGAATATGATAGTCTCTCTCTCTCTCTTTTGTGCCCTCAGCAGCAGCGAAACTCAGCAGCAGGAATTCGGTAGCCCCTAACCCTCATGGGAAATGAAAGGTGCCTGGGTTAATGGCATATTGACAAGTGGCATGGCGGGAGTGTGTGCATGATCAGGAAGCGCCCACATGCAGTAATGGGAGGTGTGGCGAGGGTCGACCGGAAAGGGAACAAAAGGAATGCACAACACCTGGAACAAAGCCAAGAAAGAAAGGTCACAGAGGCTACAGAGTTTGGAAAAGACCCAAACGGAAGGAGGGCCGTGTCTCCTTCACTTCTGTTGTTCCCTGAGAGGGTTCTCATATGACCATCAATGCTACTTTTACCATATTTACAAACCACTATACTCATGGTACACTTTCAAGTGCTTTGTTTAAGCTATTAGCGTGTTGCATATGCACCAGTGGTGGAAAGTAACTAAGTATACTCAAGTACTGCACTTAAGTACAATTTTGACATACTTGTAATTTACTTGAGTATTTCTATTTTCTGAGACTTTATACTTCAGAGGCAATTATTGTACTTTTTACTCTACATTTATTTGATACATTTTGTTATTTTGCAGATTCAGAATAATAATAAAAAAATATAATCAACTAATACATTATGATGTATTATTATGGATAAACTTTATTGACCCCTTGGTGAAATTCACAAGCTACCCGGCAGTGGGCCTATACTGTAGAAACACGGCGGCCGGCTCCATGAAAAGGACCCGCTCCTTGTGTAGATATAAACAGCTCATTCTAAGGTTACGAAAACACAACAATTCTTATTTTCAGGTGATTATACACTAAAGAAAACATACTTATTAAAATTATATTCCATTTCTGAGATTAGATCTCCCTTATTGTTACACACTGGCCCTTTAAGTATTCATCTTTAGTGTGCCCTTCAAACGGATTAGACCAAAGTTTGCATTGATCCTAATCCAGAGTCTGCATGTGTTTTACATGCTGTGGAAGAACAATTTGTACAGATCAGTGGATGTGTGTTAACACACACTTAAACCTGCATGAATAGTTTGATAAGACTGTGATAAGTTGTGAATGTAAGTAATATTCGATTTCTGCATATAGATACCCCAAAATGCTACATACTGGACCTTTAAGTACTTTTTCCATCACTGCATGGTACTGGTGGACATACAAACATTACACAACATACAAACATCAATGTTATGGAACAAAAAGTAGAATATTTCGATGTGAAATGTAGCAGAAGAAAACATAAAAAGTTTCCAAAACTCAAAATCCTCAAATTACAGTAAACACATTACTGTGGAGGGATTTATTTCAAAGAATCACTGCACCAACTGGTTTTTACTGATATTCTTCTGTCTCTGGTTGTCTTGAATGCAAAGAGTAATTGTTTTTTTGGCTTCCATTGCACATTATTGGGAATGTGAATAAATAAACCTGCAAACTAAACTACATTGACCTTGTTCGCCTGTTAATTTTGGGGAAACACTGCCCTCTGCTGGATATTTGCCTTCCCTGCAGATGAATGATGAAGATATTTGATCACTAATCTGTTCCAAATTTAACAGGAAAAATACACAAATCTACTACAATCCATGCATTCAAGATAAATGAACATAAAACTAATATATTTGTTTTAAATACAAGAGAAGACTTATTTTTGTTTGTTGTGATTTTGTGCACAACAAGGAGTTTCCTGGCAACAGGTGTGAGTATCCAAAGGTGACAGACAATGGAGGTGGCCGAGGTAAAGGCTTTCAAACACTTTTAAAAGCCCAGATTACAAAGGGCACATGATTGTAGCTTTTGTCAAATTTTATCTGTATTTTCTTCTTCTCTCAACCTGAATACAGGACATAAAGAAGTCTCTTCAGAAGTCTGGAATAAGGAGGGACGTTGATGTTTGCCAACTCAGCGTTGCCACAAAGTAAGACAACTTTTTTGGGCATTTAAAAAAAAATATTTGTGACTCTCACTGCTGCTGCTCGGGAAATTGAGATTCACACTGCTACATAATTTCAATTGAATAATTTTGCTATTTTGCTGAACAGAAAACTCACCAGCGTCCCTGACTTATCAAGATTTCACTTCCTGAGGAAGTTGTGGCTGAACAACAACAAGGTAGGCTTCTGTAAAGCTGCATGTATTTCAGCAGCAGGATGATTTTTAAAGTTTGAATTGAGACTAATTTCTGTTTATTTTCAATCTATCAGATCAGAGAGCTCAGCTGCCGTTCCCTCAACTGCTGCTTGACTGAACTTTACCTCCACAACAACAACATCAAGTCTATTTCTGGTGAATCTTTATTTTTCCTGTGAAGATAATGTGAAAATTAGATGAAATTAAAAGGGCCTCTGGTTGGGAAGTTGCTGGTTTGAATCCCTGGACAGACAGGGGAGACATCAATTAATGCCATTCTCCTCTAACCTTGATCATAAGATATATAAAAGATATATTTTTTTAGATGGCCTAAAATCTGAGGTTCATTTTTGTTTTTCTACAACTTACTTTTCAGACTGTGCTTTTAGGAGGACAGATACACATTATGGTTGTTGTTGACATATTTCAGTCCAAGATATAAAGTACTTAATGCTCCTTTAACCCACAACGTTTGCCACATGTGCCCTAGATAAATAAAACTTAAAAAAAGAAGACCCTCTTAGTTGATCCTCCCTGGTCTCTCATACAGGGTCCCTAAACCATCTGACCTGCCTCCGACTTCTGTTTCTCCACAACAACCAGATCAGAGGGCTGGAGGACACATTGCATGAGCTCAGGAGGATGCAGCAGCTCCAAACTGCAAGTGAGTGATGAAACTCATAAATCTTGAGCCTCTGACAGTCTGTTTATGCTTTAAACAGCCAACAAGTCCACTGATATCTACAAGATTACAGCAGCGTGAGTGTATGTCTGTAATCTGTTGGATACTTTTTAATAATGAGGGCTTCTTTGCAGCTTTTTTCCTCAATCCCATCTCCCATGAACCCGGTTATCGCCACCATGTGATCCACTGTTTGCCTTCTATCCAGGTTTTAGATAGAAAAGGTAAGATCTCTGGGACATACTTTATTGACCTGCAAAGCCCCAGGCCTGTCACAATCTACTACTTGTGTTGTGTGTGGCTTGTATTCTGTTCCATTTGTCTGTATCTGCTGTGCCGTCAGAGGTGAAGTCAGCGGAGAGGAGGAGGTCCTTCCAGATGTGCAGCCAGGAGCGTCACCGTGTCCTCCAGTCTGTGGCCTTCTGCAGACGGGCAATACAGTCCTCAAGCTGAGACGATGTTTGTTTCCAGTCGTAATACAGTGCAAAGATGTGTTTGTAATGTATTAGTGGCCTCAAACATGCTTCATAATGATCAGTCAAAACATATTACACTGCATTTTATCGTCCTGCTTACTCGGGGAATCTACATAAAGGGGAACTCCACCAATTTGACACATCTAAGTTTGTTTACAGGTGTTGCGGAAGTATCGCTGCATGTGCAAAACGTTGTATTAAGCCTTTTGTGGCTCCAGAGGGAGCTCCGTGAAGTCTGATAAACTTCAGTTGGGTTTGAAGGCAACAAACTTGAAAGATTGAAAAATCTGGGGGTGTGTAGTTAGAAAGAAGTGAGTTTACCAGACCTCTAAAGCCCGCTATTCATCTCTGCTTGAGGCCAGCTGCTCAAGACTACATTAGCCGCTACTAGCATAGGACACACAAATATCCGACTGAACTGTCAGTGGTCAAGTTGCGTTGAGGGAAATGTAGGCAAGTTTTGACGAAGGAGAAGAATGCATGGTATAAATATACTATTCTCTGATTCTGCTGCTTTGTAAACTGACTTAATTGTTATTAGAAACACACACTGTGAGGTGTGCAGGGAGAAACATGAGGCAAAGATACTGCGTGAGGTGAAAAAGACAGGTGCATGCCAGTGTTCTTAAAAAATAAATTAAAAAAAGGGAAGTTCCTGTAGTTCGTATGTAAATTGTCCATAAATCATAAATTAGAAATAATAATAAAAAAAAGAAGCTCCCTTTAACAGACCTTGCCTGAGAATCTTCACGTTTTTAAGTTTTCTTCAGTATCAAACTAATCCAGTGATAGTTGTCTGTATATCTATGGGTACATTGCAAACAGGAACTGCTAACAGCTACTTCGGCGTACTTTTAATGGTGCCAATGTGTCAAAATGAAAACAAATATCAGCTAAAAACAGGGCTCAAGTTGAAACCCACAGCTAACTCACTGACTGCATGGCAATATTATACTTCCTGTTTACATCCCCCCTAAATAATAGGAACTGTAGTTTGAAAATGTATCGCATAATCATCAAAAACCTCAAATCAAAGTAAGATAAAGAATAATAGAAGTTACAAAATCCATTAATATGGGCATAACTGAGCATTACAAGCTTCACTGTTACACCTTGTTGCATGAATGCTGTACTGGATTGCAATAAATTGTACACGTGTACCTAATAAACAGGTAACTCTGTGAGAAGGCTGATACAAATATGAAAATCTACTTTGATGAAGTTGGTCTTTATTTAACGTGAGCTCAAGTTGTTTGACATATTGTAGATTATCAGAGTTCAGGACAAACAATGCCTCGTTGGATCTGTCGTGTGACTTAAACGTCTCTGTCCATTCAGGCTGCACAATAAATGAAAGAATATCAAAACAATACTACTGAAAATTTCTCAAAACAAAGCGTCCTGGCCATGGTGTTCTTGTGTACAACAATGCTTGACCAACAAATGATGCATCATCATGTTTCATTTTGTTACCGTTTGGAAAAATCCTGAGCATTAACGTCGTCTTTCACGATACACTAAAAATAAATTCATGTTTAGGTTGTTTATATTTAAAAAATATACATTTTTGGTCAATATTGTGCAGCCATGCCATCCATTCACAATCTGCCATCAAGTTATTGGTACAAAAAACAAAACCCCGTCCCAGAAAACAAATCAAGTATATTGCAAACAAACAAACAGCTCTGATTGGCTACACAGTCACGTCTTTCCTGCGCAGATTGCTACAGTTTCTTAAGGCAGAATTACGTTCCATCATTGATGTGAACCATTAGCTCTTCGCATGTTCCCCCTCCCAGTGACCTCTACCAAAAACACATCAGCCTACACAATTTTCACATTCACATATGACAATATCTGAAAAATTAACCATATAAAAATGACATTAAAGATGACTGCTGTGGCACAAACCTTCCTCGTATGCCTTAGTGTCTCCCCGCCTTTGTGACAGTCTCAGGTCGATAATAAATATGGGTTCTTATATGCGGCTAGACCAGTCCTCATCTGGCTCTCAGTCTCACTGCCAGATAGCTCTCGGTCTGTGGATGTATTCTGGTTTGCTGACTGTTTCCTCAGTTGTCAGCAGCTGGGATGGAGGTGGGGTTTGAGGTTTCTGAGGGGGCGACCTCACTGTTGGTCTCCAGTGAGAGCTCCTGCACGGAGTCTGTGGCCTCCTGCACGGCTTCACTCTCCTCTGAAACACACGGACAACACAGTTAGGTCTGACCACGCTTTTATACTGAATCGACACATCTGAGGTTGACCTTCAACCGTTTTTGAGTTCTGTCATGTTGGTTTAATGAACTTTACTTCCTCCTAACAAAGTGCAACCTGGACAAGAAATAGATTTGTGTGATGAAGCTTTCATGTCTTTTAAAATTCAGGCTTCAACATGATTTCAACAGATTTTACAGGCTTGTTGTTTTCGGTTTTTAGATATAAAAAAAAAATCAAAAGCAGATTGGTTAAAACCAATTTCCCCTGGATTTTATGTCCCATTGCAATGGTTTTTTTTTTTTTTACAGATTTTTAAAATCTAGGATCTGTCTTTATTTACCCACTTCATGAAAGAAATTATTTCCAGACTTTTTTCTTTGAGGAAAAAAAACAAACAAAAATACCGAGTCTTTATTTATTTTATTATTTTTATATTACTTATTGACATTTTGTTTTTCCAATCCATTTTTTTTTGCTCAAAGTCTTCCATAAACTTTTACTTGAGAGAACTGAAAATGTAAGCATGGAAGGATGGTTTCATCCATCACTGCGACTAAAGTGAATATGCAGTGAGTTTGAAGTTAATTTCAGATATCTGCTGATTAAAAATTATCTTCATGTAGATGCTTCTTGTGTTTCTGTACTTTTTATTATTATAAGGTAATCCCCTTTTATCATGTAACACTCTTTCGATGGTAATCTGTGCATGTGGGATGAGTGTTTAACCTGTTGTAGTGTTTTAATCTGTGTATTATTTTGTCTCTTAGATCAAGTACCTTTGCTCTGCTGCATCCTCAGTTCGGCTGATTCGGCCTCCTGCATCTCTCTCTGCTCTTGGAGTGACTTGCAAACCTTCTTGTGGGTGAACCAGTGCATCTTTTGGCAAGCTTGGCCACAGTAGATCACCTAGTGCCAAAAGAAAATAAAGTTGACTTAATTAAAAGTTTCCCTGCACATGGAAGCCCCTACTGAACGTATCACAAATTTAAATATATTAAATTAAAAATGTTGAACAGGGGTGAACCCATGGCACAGTGACAATGAAATGCAATGACCCTGGTTTGAATCCAACCAGGGACCTTTGTTGTATCTCTTCACTCTCGCTATCTAATAAAAGTAAAAAATAATGCCCCATAAAAATATTTAAAAATGTTGAATATTATCTTTATTGTTCTGGAAGATCTTCGTTGTTTTATAAAGTTTACTGCTGAGAAGTTGCAGTTGAAAAGATACTAAAACTTTTGCACATGTAGAAAAGGCATAAATTGATATATTGCTGTCGTTTCGACACTCACCATTTTACAGACGGAGCATCTCTTCTCCGCTCCCTTCTCTCCACAGGAAGTACAAAACTCTGCGTCCATGAAGCCGACCTGACCTGTGATGGCCTGAGTCAGCACTGACAGAGCTGTGGGGTCGTTACCCTGCGAGGATGGAAAGAAAAAAAGTGGACAAGAAAACAGATTAGACATCGCAAAAAACAAAACACTAACACAGAGAGTTTAACATTTAGATGAGACTCATTCAAATCCAATGTAAAGTTTAAGATCTACTGTGATGTAATAAAGAGCAGCAAAATACTGGCTTTAAACACAAACACTTTTTATTTCACTCATGCAAACTCACAATCTCCACAGGGGCGATACTCCGCACCAGCTGCTGCAGCAGAGTAGCGTCACAGTAAGGGAACTTGCGGATGCACTCTCTGAGAAACTTCTCTTGGTACACGGGGAAGCCATCGCCGTCCCGACCCTTCAGCAAACTGCAGGACGGGGACGAAGGAGATCAACTTTTATAATGGAAATGCTAAACACTTTACAGCTGTTATCATGATAACAGCTTTCAGAGGTACTTCAATATGTTTTGAAAGATTAATTTCAATCATGAGATATGATGTTAAACTGAAAGAAGCTGTTGGAATAGACAGAGCTCCAGTCAGTCTCCTCGCAGTTTTGTCTTGAAGCTGAAATCATGGCTACAATTCTGTCTAAACCTGCATCACAATCTAGTAAAACTGGTACAGGAGGAACTCACGCCTCACTGTTGTATTCCTCCACCAACAAGTCAAGTTGCAGTTTACATCCATGTCTGTCCAAAATGCCATCACTTCATCACTTCATCCTGTTAGACATTTGTCTTAAATTGTTCCAATTAGTATATGAATTCTTAAGTTATGGCCAAAAACTTGACCTTTGACCACCAAAATCGAATCAGTTCATCCTGGATTCCAAGTGGACAGACAACCTGAAAACATACTGCCTTTGGCAGTGACAGCATTGACAAAGATACACACTCCAGACATTAAAACTGAAGAAGTTCCTTTAAAAGTAGCTTGAATACCTTAAAATGCATTAAAGAGCATCTTTTCACCTCCCACCATTAATTTAAGATGAAATAAAATACAGAGAAAAGTGAAATTAAACATATTTCTCGTAGTTTTTACAGATATTAGTTTACATTTATAATATGTATTTGTAATTAATTATGATATGACATTTGCAAAAGTTTACAAAGTCCATCACAAACATCCTCACTGCATTTTTTTTTATTTAGCATGGGTATTTACTAAGACTACAGATATAAATGAGTCCAGCTGCAGTAAACTAAATAAGATCTGATGCTAATCTGTTTGTCTGGAAAGCAATGGAGTGTGAAAAAAAAAGTTTTCTGCTGGTAAATTTTAATTATTTTGTTAAAGAGAAGATATTTTTGGAACTGCGACTACTGTTGCACTACTGCTCATTTGTCTTGTGCTGAGAATTCGGATAAAACAAGGTTGTAATGCGTCTTTTAATTTTTCATTTGTCTCTTTTGACCTGTCTCTCTCTCTCTCTGTGTATGATAAAACAGTGCTGCAGATTTTAAACCTGCTTTTCCCACACGTGAAAAAAAAAAAAAAATCACACAAAATTTAGTCTGCTGCTGTGGTATGTCTGCAATCTTGAAACAAGTGCAACAGCTAAAATCTCAATGTGGTCCTTTGGCAAAATTATTTTGCTATTTAGCAATTACAAAAGGGCCACAAATCCTGAGTAAATATCCCCCACGGACTCACCTCTTGATGAGGCCGTCCAGCTTGTCGTCACGGTCCTTGAGGAAGGAGGCACACTTTCCCAGCACGCAGCTGATGTAGTGCATCTTCATGGCCAGCACCTCGTTCATGTCCTGTTGCTTGACGCACTTTTCACAGATGAGCTCCATCACCCGGCGGCATTTCTCCAGAGCCTCCGGCTCCGCCACCAGGGGGTTCTCCTTCACCAGCATCACCATCTACATAACACAACGCAGTGGTAGCGACCTGTCAATCACAAGGTAGCCACGCCCTAAAGCATCCCCTGCTTTATGGTCTATTTGACTCTAAATGGGATCATAATTTACTAAATGAACATCATGCTGTATTGAAGAAGACTTGAAACTAGCGATTGAGACCATAAACTCATGTTTACAATGTTTACTGAGGTAATAAATCAAGTGAGAAGTAGGCTCATGTTCTCATAGACTTCTATACAATCAGACTTCTATTTACAACCAGAGGCGTCGCCCCCTGCTGGCTATTAGAATGAATGCAAGTTTAGGGCACTTTTCAGACCTGGAGGATGCCCAGTGGCCCCAACCAACGCTGACTCATGTGACATTATTGTGCAGCTCCCTCTGGAACCACATACACATACACACCAATACATTTTTTTTAACATATATGCAATAGTGCTCCCCCCAAGATTTGTAAAAAGACTTGATTTGTGTAAAACAAGATTTGTGTAAAATTGGTGGAGTTCCCCCTTGTAGCCGTAACAGTAGGCACTATTGTACAAAGCGGATAGAAGTTGTCTATTTTTGGCACAAATTGAACCTCACTTTGTTCTCTCATGCATGGTGCAAGATCCAAGAGGCACAAGAGCATGCTGGTTTCCAATCTAACTAATCACTGCAGCAGCTGATTAGTTCTCTGATTACTTTCCCCCTCGCTACATAAAGGCATGCAATCAGTGTAATTGGCTGCTGGTGTGTTTGGATTAAGAACCACTCATGCAGACAATTAAGATTTCTCTACTACTGTTAATATTCCCCAGAAATGTACAAGGAGGCACAATTACTATGTTACCATTCCCTGTCCAGCGGAGTCCTACCTTGACGGGGTTCAGGTTGGTGCTCATGATGACCTTGTGAAGGGGTCCGGCCAGTTTGGCTGGAAGCTTGGGTTCCTTTTCCAAACCCTGGGGCTTGGTGTAGTAATCCAGTTTGGCACGGGAGAAGAAGTTGTTGATCACCGTGACACAGTCGTGTTGCCCTGAGGAGGGAAAAGAAGAGACATTTGCTATTTTTAAACGGAGAAACCTTGGCTCTTTCACCAACTTCCGACCAGTTGGAGCCTAACTGGAGACTTTTTTATTCCAAATGTGTTTGACCTGTCAGTATATTGTGTAAGCGGCAAAAGCTTTAGAGGGATCCAAAATCTGAGTTTCCTCAGTCATAATTACATCTCAGCACAAGATTCCCTTTTCAACAAACACGCAGAGCAACGGCTATATACTGTCTGTCCCTTTACAGCACAAACTAGTTAGCCTAACATTTCTAACGTTGGCACTGATTAGATGTCTTGCTTTCGCGGGTCCAGTTATGGTGACGGCAAACGAAATCCTGTCACCTCGGCTCTCTGTACGGAGTTGTGGAGTAATGTGGGGACTGTTCAAGTCCCAGATGGACCTGAGCAACGGATAAGAATGTTTTTTTGTTGTTGTGGCAACACAGATATTGTACCAATCATATTATTGGTATCAACATCGTCAGTCAGTACCAAAATTTCGCACCCCCTGGAGAACACGGATGTATCCTTGCAGAAACAACAACAAAACTTTGATCAAATAAGTACATAAGTCAAAACAAACACTTAGGATATATCTTCGCAAAAAGTAATTAAAGTGAAAAAAACCCTATGCAGTATGGTTTTTAGAGCTGCAACGATTTATCGATTAGTTGTCAACTATTAAATTAATTGTTAACTATTTTGATAATCGATTAATCGGTTTAAGTCATTCTATAAAAATTCTCTGATTCCAGCTTCTTAAATGTGAATAGTTTCAGATTTCTTTACTCCTCTTTGACAGCAAATAGAATACTTTTGAGTTTTGGACAAAGCAAGATATTTGAAGATGTCATCTTGGGCTTCGGGAAACACATTTTTCACCATATTTTAACATTTTATAGTACAAACAACTAATCGAATAATCAAGAAAATAGCTGACAGATTAATCGACTAAGAATATAATCGTTAGTTGCAGCCCTAATGGTTTTAATGTCTGTTAAAAATACCCTAATAATGTAAGTGTAAATTGTAGCCTCCCTACCAGTAAACCAAGAAAAGTAAAAGCATCTGTTGGTGAATTTATTACAAAATTAGTGGGTAAATGTTCCTGACTGACAGAGAAGTGCAGTGTGATCCCTCGTCTTTGTGTGCATGACGATACAAAGCTGAACAAAACTGTTGACTGTTATGAGAATGAGCGCATGTCACAAACAGACGTACCGACAAAGGCGGCCATCTGTGCGGCGGTCCTTCCTACAGAGTTGACCAAGTCTGTTTCTGCCCCCGCGTCCAACATCATCCACGTGATATTAGTCTTACCTGCAGCCACAGAGGAAGAGGAGTCACAACACATACAGGGAGAGACTTTCCAAAAAGACAGAGATGAGATTTTGAATCATAATGCTGTGACGATGAACTCCAACCTGACAGGCCGGCGAACATCAGCGCTGTGTATCCGTGCTCATGTTCATTGCAGTTCACATCCGCTCCGTGCTGCAGCAGCAACTTGCACATGTCTGCTTTTCCTTTGTAAGCAGCGTGCATGAGAGGGGTCATCCCATACTGTGGACAAGACAAAAACAGCTGTAAGACACTGCACAATTTACATGAACAATTTGACTTTTACACAATCAAAAACTATGAAAAGAAATGGTTACTACAGAACATTTGTAAAAATATACAGGGTTTAATCATGAAGATAAACGTCTTTATTAAAATTGCAAAGAAAAACACTTTTATACTGCTAAGCATATTGGATATTGTCGCTCCTAATAATAATAATAAAGAGTTTAAAAGTGTTAAATAATTAGAATATTTATTTTTAATTTGTGATTATCTCTGTCTGTGTTGTCCTAATGACTGTACCTTCACCTGTTGTAATATTATACGTACTGTGAAGTTGAAATACTCAGTCAGATTAATGAAGACTATCGAGCTTAAAGGATATACATAACATACTTTTTTCTTCATTAATCTTCTAATTATTTTCTCAATTAATAATTATTAAGTATCGACTTCAGATGTCTTGTTTTGTCTGACCAAAAAAACCTTAAGATAATCAGTTTACATGATCAGATGATATAATAGAATGATTGACATTTGTGCTTAAAAATCATATCTTTGCTTGAAAAATGATGGAAACGATTAATTGATTATCAAAATGTATTAATTTTCTGCTGATCCACTAATGGCAAATCGTTTCACCTTTATATGCATTGCACCTTGCCTGTTCTTTTCATACAGTATCGATTGCATGTCACAAATAGGAGAACTTTTATTGAACTTTTGATTGATGAACTGCACTTGTATTTTGTATTCTATCTTTTTGCATTTTGCCTTTGTGTATTTATTCAATCTTTCTACAATTTTTGGATATGATGGTATTGTTTCTCCTCTTATGCAAACAGTAGAAGAACAAAATGTACTGAAGATACTTGAGTACTGAAAAGACTCACCCAACTTTCATTACTTAACAGAACAACCGTTTCAAACACCTGATTTTGACAGGCGGACACAAAAGAGCTCTTGTCACTCACAGGTGTCACTGAACAAAGAAAGACCTTTACTGAAGGATCTTAGTATGTTTTCTCTTCTACAGGTGACACTTCTGCACAAATGATTACATTCAAGTAAGAGATACAAGCTCATGTTGTTGTTCTCAAGGATTAATACAAGACAAACTTTATAAAACCTGTCAGGTCGTTTGAAGCAGAAAAAATATGAACATGTTATAAAAAAACAGAAGTTACGTATATGGTTAAATTAATCTTATCTTATTTAATGAACATTTTTGGAGGAAGCCTGAGATCTAAGATCTTCATTGCCAACGGCTGCTTCTCTGTAATTGCTGTGCATATTAAAATAAAATAACTTGAAACATGTGAATTGGAAATAAAATGAAGGCAAAACGTGTCAACCTGCTTTAAGGGTCAGAAATGCATAAATGTTACCTCATCCAAGCAGTTGACTCGAACATCCTTACAGCCCAGCAGTCTTGAGGCCTCTTGAACATTTCCTAAGTGCATAAAATACAATATTATTACAGTATGAAATACAAACACCAAGCTTTTACCAACAGTTTAAACAGCTCTGGAGAGTAAAACCACCACTTTTTTCAAATATTTTTTTTTAGGCAAGGCTGCTTTATTTGTAGAGCACATTTCAGCAACAGGGCAATTCAAAGTGCTTTACATAAACATTCAAGAACATTGCGACAAAGTGCAAAAGAACATTAAGACATAATTAAAACAGTTATAAAAACATTAAAGATTAGAAAATAAAAACAAGTTAAAAATAAAAGCTATAGGATAGAAGCTAAAATAGAATATAACACACAGAGTAAAAGCTCTAGTGCAGTATATAACATCATTATCTGGTTTAATAAAAGGCAGCAGCAAACAGGGAAGTTTGAAGCTTTGATTTAAAAGAGTTGGAGTTGGTCCTGCAGGTTTCTGGGAGCTTGTTCCAGATATTTGGTGCATAATATAGATATAGATATAATATGACTTTTATGATATTTTCATAATTTTTTTATGGCATACTATATCATGACATTGTTTCTGATTATTTTGATTCTGCATAATATACTATGACTTTTTAAAGATATTTTTATGATATTAAATTCTGACATTTTTATGATATAATATATAATATCATCTATTTTATGACTACTACTGCAACAATCACTACTGCAACAACTACAAAAACAAGAACTACAACTTATACAACTACTAAAATTACTACTGCAACTTCTACTACTATTTATATATAAGATTTGGTGCATAAAAACGAACTTGAACTTGAACTTCTGCACTTTTAGTTGTGACTCTGGAGGACACTAAGCAGACCTGATCCAGATGAACCTGAGAGGTCTGGATGGTTCATAACATAGCAGAAGATCAGAAATGTAATTTGGCCCTAAACCATTTAGAAGATTTAGTCATGCATTTGTCTGTGTCATGCAGTTGTTACATAATAAACACACTTATGACTCCAAAAGCATGTGAGCAGCAGCAAGCTATCAGCTACACATAACCTAAGCTGTTGTCTAATATTGAGCTTATTAACAAGCCTGGCATGCAAAACTCACATTTAAGTTAATTGCTATGGTTTCATGAAGGCAGTCACTGAGCAGCAGAAGAGTCAGGCTGACACTGTTTGGTCATATTTGTAACTTATCACACAAGCTAACAGGAGCTAGCTGCAAGCTGTGTGGGTTTCTAGGAGGATTAGCTGTTAGCTGTAGAAGGCTTACCTGCAGTTATAACCTCAAACAACTCCTTTTCGCTTGAAGACAAGTCTCCCTTCTTAGGAGCAGACATGTTGGTGATTAATAGCTTGAAATGAGGCTATAACTTCACAAAAGAAAGGAGAAGTTGTTGGTTAAAAGGATGCTTTTCCGTGGTTGTGGCAGTCTGCAGCTGAAGCTCAGCTCTGCATGTGGATGCTAGCTCAGGTTGTCATGTGGAATGTACCACTGTAACGTGATAACAGGGGTGTACTATGTTACAGCCTAAAAACAATATTTAACATTTTAGTTTGGTATCTTGAGCATATTCTTTTAAATAATTAAAGTAAAGTATAATATATATCCAGGTTATATTATAATTATTAACAGCCAAGATAGTCAAATGTGCACACTCACAACGGATGTTAACCCCCCCTATCCTTTTCAGGGAAATAAGCAGTTCCACTGAAGTCTAGAAAGTTCATTCAGAAATTTAGGAGGTGAGAAGGTCCTTATAGTTCAGACTCATCCATATATTCATATGCAGATAAATATGTTTTTTTAATGCGTTTCATAATAAAGAAATGAAAGAGTTATTCACATAATTTCATTGTTTTTTTTTCTCTCTTACTGGTTTGTGGTTGTTGTGAATTATATACTCTTCTACTTCTGTCAATACATTGTTCTAGTTAGAGGTTTTTGAAGCAGTGGGTGCATATTTAGCTCTCTTTGTAGCATTGGATGCAGATTTAGCTCTCTTTGGATGCAGATTTAGATCTCTTTGTAGCAGTGGATGCAGATTTAGCTCTCTTTGGATGCAGATTTAGATCTCTTTGTAGCAGTGGATGCAGATTTAGATTTAGGTCCTTCTAGTTCAGACTCAGTCCTCATCCATATATTCATATGCAGATAAATAATCTGTTGTTTTTTTCTGCGTTTCACAATAAAATAATGAAAGAGTCAAATTTCCAATAGTATTTTTAATAAACAATAAATGAGAAGGTAAAACTTAAAAGGCAAATATAAGTACATTTACTCAAGACCTAGTTAACAGTGAAGGAGGAAGTACTCAGATCCTTTACTTAGGTCAGGGGTCAGCAACCTTTACTATCAAAAGAGCCATTTTAGGCAAAAAAAACCCAAAATAAAATCTGTCTGGAGCCGCAAAACATTTGAGCATTGTGATGAAGGTAACACAGTTTATAGTCTAAGTATATAGTATATAAGTCTAATGCAGTGAGGGTCAAAGTGCAAATGTACTACGGACAATTAGGGCCACATTGAGGGAAAAAAAATCTGAGATATCCAGAATAAAGTCATAATATTATGAGAATAAAGTCATAGGTTTACGAGAAAAAAAAGTCGTAATATTACGTGATTTGAGTCATAACTTAACGAGAATAAAGTCGTAATATTACGAGAATAAAGTCATAACTTAACGAGAATAAAGTCATAATATTAAGAGAATAAAGTCACAACTTTATGAGAAAAAAAGAAAATAACACGTAAAATTACTACTCTTTAATATTATGACTTTATTCTCGTAATATTACGACTTTATTCTCGAAATCTCAGATTTTTTTTTTTCCCTAATACTCCATCGTACCGTCGTACCATAGACCATAAATAAAAATGAAAATGTAAACAAAAAATACTTATTCATTTCCATTTTTAAAAATCCACAGGGAGCCACTGGAGAGCCGCTAAAGAGCCGCATGTGGCTCCGGAGCCTCAGGTTGCTGACCCCTGACTTAGGTAAAAGAAGTCTACACATACCACATTGTAAAATACTCCATTACAATTATAAGTCCTGCATTGAAAATATTACTTTAGTAAATATATCAGCATAATCAAGAAAACGTACTTAAAGTATTAAATGTAAAAGTACTCAATGCAGGACAACTTAAATATTAAAAATTTAAACATTATTAAAAGGAAAACAGCAAATCTTCACATTTGTGAAGCTGGAACTATGATTTTTGTTTTGTGCATATAAAATGACTGTTTTACATGCAGCAAAAACAGTTTTATTAACCATTCATTTTCAACCCACAAGGCTAATTGTTTAAGCTGTACTTAAATAAACTGTTTAATTTACATTTTCATCTTTTATAAGTTCTTCATATGTTTCTTTGTAAAAATCATAATTTGTAAAGTAATTAAAAAGTACAATATTTCCCTCTGGATTGTAGTGGAGTAGAAGTAGAACATGTCATAATATAATGAGAATAGTCAATATTTCAAGAAAAAAGTTCTACTGTCATGATAATAAAGTCTTAATTTAATTAGAATAAAGTCATAATATTACAAGAAAAAAAGTTGTAATATTACCATTAGAAAGTTGTAATTTAATGACAATAAAGTAATAATATTTCAAGAAAAAAGTTGTAATATTATGATAATAAAGTCGTAATTTAATGAGAATAACGTCATAATATTTCAAGAAAAAAATTGTAATATTCCAATAATAAAGTCATAATATAATTAGAATAAAGTCATGATATTACAAGAATAAATCTACCTGTCCTACAGAGTATATGTATAGCCTGCCCTGCAGAGTCAAGCAACGGCTTCTGCTGGGGTACGGCAACACTACTTGGACAAACCACACACAGAACTGCAGTACATTGTCATACTAGAACATACTAGAACAAATCATATAAAGATAATGGTATGATTCACTGCATATAAATATACCAAAATAATCAATATAACTGCTACATAATGTTAATAATGTGTGTGTGTGTGTGAGGGCCCAATGTCATGATAGTGCATGCTTAAATGTTGTAAATGAAATGTTAAATGTTCACTGCTAATATTACAATTGATAAGTGTGGCCTCGAAGTGTGTACATTTATGGCTGGGTATTTTGTTTACTGCCTCTCTGATTCTTTTCTCTTCAGCCACTTCTTTGAGGTTCCTTGTTAAAAACTCTCCCATCAGGATGCTTCTTCCATCGTAATTTGGAAACACCCAACACATTTTTCTTCTTCAGCTCCGCCATGATCTGAGGAACAGAAGAGAAAATTAACAACAGAAATATCAAAAACTCTACTGCTAAACGAGCAGTGTGTCCCTATTCCATGCATATCACTATACATTCATTGTCTTAGTATACTGTTTAGGCATAAACAAAAACGAAAATACTTTCACTGTATACTCGCTGTATGTCAATGTCAATCAAACTGACACTTTCGAATGTCAATTGAACTTCACATATGTGCAGCAAAATGTTTTTACAAAGGTTTCATAGTCATTTTCTGTTATCTGGGGTGTTCACAAAAGCAGAGCAGAACGTCATTAATGATGGTGCACTGGAACAATTTCTGAGTCACATGAGGAACGATCAAATAAGGCAATAGAGTTGTGCAGGAAATGAGTCCTAAAATCCAGATATGACTTAAGACTTTAGCCCTTCCGGCTCCCTCGTCTTGAAGTCAATGGATTTTTGAATGGGTTTCTGTGGTTAACATGAGTTTAAGAGATTTTAACATTTTATTCTACGATATAAAATTCCTCAGTAAATATCGCACTCGTGAATTTTAAAGCTTTTATGTGTCTTAAAAAAGGCGGTTGCTAACAAGTGGCTAAATGAGACTACTAAACGTCATCACGCCGAACACTAGTCCACCATTAGCTTAGTGGTGGTGACGTGAAGTCACGCGACCGTGGTGTAGTTTGTTTATAGCTTAACGATAGCTTATTACTTTTACATTGTCGTTTCAAAAATTCAATTTCATTGTCGTTGCATGCTTTGTTAGGGCAGCTGCTGTGTGTACTAAAAGAAAAAAGAAAAAGTATGCTACTTGGAACGTAGCCATAGTCTTGCTTCAAACTACTAAAGTGCACAATCAATTCTTCCTCTGGCATTATTGGCAGTGGCATTATTAGCCCAGGGAAAACTGAAACGGATTGCAATGAGATTTGTGATCTGGCCATGGAAGATGTATTGTATATGTGGCTAAGTATAAACAGAATGTCTTAAATCTCATCTGGATTTCATTGCGACACTTGAAATGACAAGTGTAAATGGGACCTTTGACTCACTTGCTTCAAGATGTCGTCTTGCATTGCAGGGTCGTTTTGCTCCAGCACCGAGTCCTGTGAGCTGATCCTCACTTTGATGATGCTCACAACGGGACCTCATATAATGAGACAGACATATGTTTCATTATATTCATCAAGACCGGACAAGACAGAGTAGCATGTAAACTACAGGTGTGAATTTGTTTAGTGATTTCTATCACATCAGCATTATAAAAATCAGTAGTACTTTAGATCATGAGCTGAAATTTAATCAAAACAGAGTAGAAGGAATCAAAATGAGGAACTTTGCTCACATTTACAGACGGACTGGTTTGGTTCTCCACACGGCCGTTCCCCCCATCCACCAGAGTGACTCTTGAACAAAGCACCACAGACTTGGCTAGTTGGAGCATGGATCTCGTGGTCTAAGTTCCAGTATCTAAACGACGAGTCCGACTTGTCTAACCACTCCCACTTGTCTTTGAAGAGGCCGACCCACACCTCCTGGTCACCGGCTACATCATGGAGTGTATTGTACTCTGGTATATTCCTCGCACTGGTCAGGTCTGTGTAGTGTGCTCTGCAGTAGTCTCGGGCAACAGGCCAAATCGTAGCATTTGTAATGAGAATGTACTGATCTCGACCTTGTTTACTTCCTAAAAATAGAAATCATAGTTTTATTTTTTTAGAACACACTCACAGGTTGGTCAAAAGGGGGCTTCAACAACTCGGGATGCCCAAAAAGGGGGTTAAAAGGCTTGCAAAGTACTGTGCTGCTATCTCTGCCGTCATCACCAGCTGCCATATATGGCAGACACACTGCTACTCATATCCTGAGAACTGAGTAGACCTACTATGTTTTCTATTGTGAAGACACCTTGTCACTGGTCCATGATTTTGTGAATGTATTCTTCTCTACACAGACAGTAAGAAATTGTTAAAATGTGTGTGAATGACTCACCATCAAAGCAAATTGAATTTCGAAAGATTCCACACAAATGTGTACTCAGTTTCCCACTTTTGATAACTCCACACGGGTCTGAATTACTTGATGATGCCCAAATTCGATAGTTTCTTTCGTTCCCCGTGTAGAGAGCTCTGTCTGACAAAGACCAATGCCACCTTTCAGTACCCCCTTTCCGAAGTCCTATCCACGCGGCATCATAGTATTGGTCCCCAAGAGCTTTGAGAACCATTTCCATCTTGTCCATGTCGTCTGGGTTGGCCATGCCAAAACATTTCTCTCTGCAGTATATCTCTGCCTCTTGCCAGGGTATTGGAGATGTGTATATGGCATACGTGGAATGGAGTGCACATGAAGATAGAGAACACAGCCCTGTGGGAGAGAAGTCATGGAGACACTATATACTAGTCAACAGTGCTGTAATGGAAACCTCAAATTTTAGATATACAGCCAATGAAAGGAAAGAAAGTGTCAAGGACACGGTGTGGGTAGAAAACCCACCAACTTGACATGCAGTAGCTGAGGGATAAAGTGAGAAACTGTGACATGAACGTATTCTAAGTCACATTGGTATGTCAGATGAATGTAATGTAAATGTACACTCACACATATTAAAAGGAGTAACACTTACCTGAAAGAAGTAGAATTAGATTTATGATTCGATCCATATCTGTTATGATGAGGGGAGTAAAGAGGATTTGTTTTGTTGTACTCCAAAAATCTGTAATATTTCCCAGCAAGATTCTCATCAAATGCCTAAAAAATGAGGGAGTTAAACATGAATTCCTATTTCTGCTCATTTTTCACAAATTACTTGAGCCCAAAAAAAATTATATTTTTTTCCTTCTTAAATCTTACTTGTAGGTGTCAATACAAGACAATTTAAAAAAAAAAAAAATACTTTTTTGACTAAAATATAATGAACAAAATAGATCCAAAATTAAAAGCATGAACCAGAGTTTTTTTGTTAACATTTTGAAAATAACTTCAGACTAGAAAAGAAAAACGTAGAACAGATTTACCTAATGTTTTGTGAGTCTTCATCAGTCCGTGGATTATTGCATTTGTCTGTGTTTATCTCCTAATGGTCTTCATTCACGTCTCCTATTTGAGTGTCGCAAGTGGTGAAAACGTACCCTGGTGAAAAACTCACTAGAAGGAGCAAAAACGTTGTCTTTCTTTCTCCTTTGAAATTAATATCTGTTGTTATTTTTGTTCTGTTCGTTTTTTCTTGCTCTCTCACCACACTCCTCCCTTGTTCAAAACCTGACCTTCTTTGACTTACATTCTCAACTTATCACACTCTTATCAAACTATTCATGCAGGTTCAAGTGTGTGTGTTTGTCACACCCACTGATCTGTGCAAATTGTTCTTCCGCAGCATGTAAAACACATGCAGACTCTGGATTAAGATAAATGCAAACTTTGTTCTAATCCATTTGAAGGGCACACTAAAGATGAATACTTAAAGGGCCAGTGTGTAACAATAAGGGAGATCTATTCTCAGAAATGGAATTTAAGTTTAATGGGTATATTTTCTTTAGTGTGTAATCACCTGAAAATAAGAATTGTTGTGTTTTTGCGGAGCCGGCCACCATGTTCTACAGTAGCCCAGAACGGACAAACCAAACACTGTATTAACTTTTCCTGCTTGGGCCAGAGTCAATAACGTTACTCACTCTAGAGTTAACCCCCGTCACTCCACTCAGCTGTAGTGAAACGAGACACGGGAAACCAATGTTGGTCTTGAAGAGCTGCAGCATTTATTTCTGCACAAACAAGAAGTCTGATTGTATAGAAGTCTATGAGAAAATGAGCCTACTTCTCACTTGATTTATTACCTCAGTAAACGTTGTAAACATGAGTTTATGGTCTCAATCGCTAGTTTCAAGTCTTCTTCAATACAGCATGATGTTCATTTAGTAAATTATGGTCCCATTTAGAGTCAAATAGACCATAAAGCAGGGGATGCTTTAGGGCGTGGCTACCTTGTGATTGACAGGTCGCTACCTGGGAGTTGTCCGTGTTTTCGTCTTAGAACTTTAACCCTTTCACGGTGTGTTTTCAGTTCTTGAAAGTTAATCGGAACATTTTGGTCGCCTAAAAATGTCTTATTCTGCGTTCGGTTGTACTCAGCTCCACCCTCTCGTGTCACTTCTGGTTGCAAAAAAACAAGATGGCAACAGGCAAAAACCAAGAGGGTGATGACCGCAATGCCAAACTTGAGGCTTTAAAACGGCAGTCCACAAACCACGTGACTACCTCCACTTCTTTATACAGTCTATACTACAGGCTCTAGATAGGGCCATTTTGCATTTTTTTGCGTCAGCCACCGTAGTTTTCCTGCATGCTTGGCACACAGGAGAGGTTTCAATCTGCAACCTCACCGCTAGATGTCACTAAATCCGGTGTGTATCTGGCGGCATCTAGCGGTGAGGTTGCAGATTGCAACTTCTCCCATGTGCCAAGCGTGTAGGAGAACAACGGTGGCTAATGTGAAAATGGCACATCTTGTCTTGTAAAGGGACCCCGTATCAATATATCGACACTATGCTAACATGGTGCATATTCCAAAATAAATTTTTGTTTTATGAAATTAACACTGCCACGAAGCAAACCTCGGGCCAGACTCCAGAACGAAGGGTCAATAGGGGTCCACAACTAAATTTAGCCCTGGCCCTGGAGATGCTGTGTGGACATTTTCAGGCTCCAGTTTACAGTTTGCACATTGGAACTATGTACTTCCCTTCAATGGACTGTGTGTTATCTATTATGTAGTTGACATATTGTGTTGTGTCTATGTTTTTTTTTGTTTGTGCATGGTGGCAAACCAGTTTCCCCTTTGAGGATTAATAAAGCTCATCCAATCCTATCCTATCCTATCCTAGCCTGCTTGTAATATTTTGGCTATTATTTACATCATACAAAATAATGCAGTTCAATACAACACCACCACAACCTAGCATTAAGTAATTTAACCATGAAGTTGAATCAAGATCTGTATGACAGAAAGAGAGAGAAAGAGAATTAATAATCTTCACAATTATTGCCAGGCAATTTCATTGTGTTAGACCCAGCTAGGCTACAACTTGAGCCCCATTTTAAGCCTATATTTGTTTACAATTAGGCAAATTAGCACCATTAAAAGTATGCTGAAGTTTGCAATTTCTGAGCGGATCTATGGACGTTTGTTCGCAATACACATTGCAGATGATATTCTTGGAAAGTTTTGATGCAAAATTGCAGCAATCAGGTGCTAAGAGAAGTATCTCAATTGCCTCCATGAGCTGTGTGTCACATCCCACTGCTGCAGCTCTCACTGCTGACCATGTTAATAAACCGGACAAACCAGCAGGCAAAATTACAACAGGCTACGTCACTTCCAGTAGATCCAGAACTTTATTTTATTTAATCAGAAAAAAAAAGTTTACAAAATTAAAAAAAAAGTTTATAGGATTCCTTAAATTGTGCAACTTAATTTAGGCCTATTATAGAAATAAATTCACATATATAAATAGGCCTGCACACAAGTAACATTTCAATGTGTGACAAATTAGTCAGATCACACATGGATCAAATGCCACAGATAAAATAACAACAGAAGGTCTTTGTGATCATCAGTGATGGTCTAATTGCTCACAGCTGTAACCTGCAGAGAGACCAGCATTTCTAAACAAGCTGACTTCTAGTAAAGAGCTCCCTCTGGTGGTCTTTAGCATGATACCAGAGTTAACTCAGTGCTTTACAATAATGGCAACTAATAACAGCCAGTGAGTAACAGCTATCTATCACGAACAAAAAATAATTTGCAGCTACTTTCTCAAGAGGGATGTTTTACTACTTTAAAAGCAGTTTCTTGCCTTATCCATCCATTTATTTTTTCATTGTATGTATTCTGGAGCTTTATGGCTTGATATACTGGCTTTTCCCAAAAGTTTCTCATCTGGGAAACTTCTCTCAAAAGGACATTGTTTATGGCGTTTATGGTCTTGTCATGGACAATAACAAAGATGACTTTCTGGTGAATAACATTCTCATTCTTGGAAAATTTTATTTGCACAAATCCAAGTAAATGAAAGTGAAACCTATAGGTTTAATGTGTTTCATTCTGAGTTTCTTTCTTACATAAAAGCCCTTAGAGTCATGAAAAACAAAAATGCTTTGAAACTTCTTAGTATAATAGAAGAATATGAATTACAGGTACAGCCCTAGCCCTTCATTGAATTTATAATTATTTTCATGTATAATTTTACATATTTTATCTGTTCTTGTTCCGTATGCGCCTTTCTTTGTAATTGTAATATTTAACGCTAGATTATTGTATTAGTCTCATGTTGTGCAATGTTTCATCTGTTAACAAACACATCTTGTGTGGTTGATAATAATAATTGTTATAATAATGAAGGTTATCTATATACAACACTTATCAAAATGAGTGCTCATTACAAAGTGCTCTACAAGGTGGACATAAAAATAATAAAGGATAGAATCCAATGCCAGACACAGGCACATTTCCACATATATATATATATATATATATATATATATTATATTATATTTCCACATATATTAATTGCTGTTTTGTAATTGCTTTTCCCCATGTTGTCCATGTATCTGTTTTTATGTTTTTTTTTTTATTTTTTCCCACTTACAATGTTGTTTGGTTATGATTACCCAGAAATCTTTGTAGATATTTAAATCAATATCCTCCTCACAAACACTAACCATACACTTCCACGCAACACACACACACACACACACACACACACACACTTGTCTTTTTTTTATATATTTGACCTTATTGTTATTGTTGTTATTATATATATTTATTTATCTATTTCTTTATATTAATCTCGTCTCTGGGTGGAGGCTTCAGATAAGCCCAGTGGGTTTTTTTGCCTCTTCCTGCACTGTATATTATTCATTTATTATTTTGTTGTGTTGTATAGTCTTAATTTGTGCAAAATAAAAATATATATATACAGTATATATACAGTATATACTGTTTTATATATATATAAAACAGGAAGGATGCTGTAAACTGTTGACCGCAGCTTTTTGTCTCCACCCCCTCCTGCTGCTCTGGTTTCTAGGGTGCATCCCAAAGCTCTTAATTGCATCCCTGTTTCCCTCACTTGCGTCTCATCCTTGCGTCTTAGTCCCTCCCACCAGGGAAGCATGGAGAGACGCAAGGAAACCATGCGAGGAGAGAGGAAACGAGGAAATGCGATTTAAGAGACATGGGACGGTCGTTTCCTCTGAAGCGTCACGTGAAGCGACGTCCGTTTCTGATGACAGCAGCAGCTGATCACATCTGGATCAGCTGTCAGTCAGCTATAACAGCTGTTTGTGTCTGAACTGTACTAATACTAATAAAGACAAGTGCAAGCTGCAGCCTGTATTTCTACTGTGGACTGCTTAGAGGACCAGGAACCATCTCTACTGGCACAATAACTTTATATTATTTATCCATTATTAGCGTCTGTAGTTATTGATATTCTGATTGTGAGTTAATTATTTCATAACCCAGAATATGACTGTGGTGTTTTTTGAACACTGGACATTATTTATTAGGCTAAAGGGAAAATGTAAATGATGTAACTCATATGAAACCAGACATTCAGGAATCATCAGCCTCATGTGACTGAATGGAAATGAGGATAAATGATGTAAAAGGTGTTTGTTGCTGACAGACAGACAGACTCTCCTTTTCACTCTGACTTTAATAGTTTCATTAATAAAAGTTGACGGGGGAAATAACAGATCATGAAAATAAAAAACATTCTAAAAAATGCAGAAAGTTATTTTAAGTCAGTTTGTCAAGTATTATAAACCCCTCTCAGTGTCAGGCTGCTTCACTGACAGTGTGTGAAGGAGAGCTACTGCAGGTCCTTCTGCTGCTGCTCAGAGCTTCAGTTAACACAGATTATAACTAGATGGTGAATCAGAAGACAACTAAACTATAAAACGTTTAATATGTGATCTGTTTTCACTCCGGTATAAAACTCCAGTGATGCTGAGAGGTAAAGTTATCAGATCAGTCTGATCTGCAGCAGCGTCCAATCAGTGACTGATATCCAGTAAGGGGGCGTGTCTATCAGCAGCAGCGTCCAATCAGTAACTGATATCCAGTAAGGGGGCGTGTCTATCAGCAGCAGCGTCCAATCAGGAACTGATATCCAGTAAGGGGGCGTGTCGGTCTGTAAAAGACTTCGGTGCAGGATACACTGGTGTATCCTCGCTCATAGCTCCTCCGGCAAGCCTCCTCGATCCTCGATCCTCGCTCCTCGATGCACAAATAAGGGCTTTCGGTTCAAGCGAGGATCGAGGAGCGAGGAAACGAAAATTAAGAGCTTTGGGACGCACCCCTAGGCGAGTCACATATTTTGTTTCACTTCCTCTTTTCGACGTGGAGAAAATAACTAACTGCACAGAGACGGTAACATAACACACATTAAACAGTGTTTCATACTTTGTTCTTTCGATCTTACCACATATTTTGTGTTAGTGGTGCTGCACCGTTATCAAGTTTATAATAGAATATTATAGAAATTCAATATAACGTTAATCATGTATCTAGACCAGGGGTGCACACACTTTTTCCGCATGCGAGCTACTTATAAAATGACCAAGTCAAAATGATCTACCTACTATAAAAATGCAAAACATATATTTATTTATAAATATATTGAGTATTCTTTATATGTACAATATATGTTGGTGTACCTTGCATAACTGCATGAACCCATATTGTACAATATACTCTGTACATGTTTTGTCATTACCTTACTCTGATGACTTGCACTGAATGGAATCAGCCAGACAGTAGCTGCTGATAGCCAGCCTCAAGCACACTTCCAAATGATCATCAGTCAAGGTGGAACGGTATTTGGACTTAATAATCTTCATGTGGGAAAAGGCTGACTCGCATAAATAAGTGGAGCCGAATAATGCAGTCAAGGAGGTAGCACATTTCCTCATGTTGAGGTACTTTCCCTCTGTGAGTAAGTTCCAGAACTGTCCATGAGCCCTGGACTGAAGCTGAATGTCAGCTTGTAGTGTCAAAATCTCATCCTCCACTCCAGATGAGTTCAGGTGAAACAGTGTTGCAATTTGTTGGCTGACGTCTATTTAAAAAAAAAAAAAAAAAAATTTTTTTTTTTTTTTTTTTTTAATGCCATGCGATCTACCCACACTACCTTTGCGATCGACCGGTAGATCGCGATCGACGTATTGGGCACCCCTGATCTAGGCCACGTTTAGCCTCGGGTTTACTGCACAAAGGGGACTAAAGTTGACCTGAAAATGTTCTTAAACTGCTTTCTAACCCGTTAATGCGACTGTTTATGGTGATGTTTATGTGCATTACAACATTACACAACAAATTGAAAGCTGTAGGCCTCCTACTGATATAGCCTCAGGTTCAGACTCCTTACATTAATTACTTTCTGTTTTATAGCAGCCTATCATGTAGTGTCCTCTGAGAGATTGAGACATTTGTTCTAAAATGGTTAATAGTCAAACAATAATACATTATAAAAAATATTATAAATGAGCATACATTTAGTCAACTACCTGAGGTACTTTACTTGAGTATTTCCATTTCCTGTTTCTTACAGTATAGCCTACTGTACTGTATTTCTACTCGACTAGCCTTTCACAGGCAAATTACTTTGCAGATTAAATTAATAGTCCAAATTCTAATCAACAAATTATGATTAAAATAATAAATCTTTCCTATATGTATATATATATAGTTCAAATCCGCTCCACCAGCTGCAACACATAATTCAGTAGGCTACTATATTATTCTGAAATGGTCCATTTTGTGTGTGTGTGTATGTATATATATATATATATATATATATATTCATTGTAAAATGTGGAGGATTGATTGATGCTAGTACTTACATACTTTTACTTAAGTAACATTTTGAATGCAGGACTTTTACTTGTAACAGAGTATTTCTACGCTGTGGTATTACTACTTTTATTTAAGTACAAAATCGGAGTACTTCTTCCGCCACTGATGAAATAAACACAGTAAATTAGGTACATATATCATGCTCTTGTGGGTTTGTATTTTTTATTAGCTTGACAAAAACAGCATCGATGTCGACACACTGGGATACAAAAACACATTAATTTATGTTTAATTGTGAGGAATACCACAAGAAATGGGAAAGAAGAGAAAACATATAGGAAATATTTGTCAGGGAAACAGGACACGATGACAGTCCCACAGAGAGAGACAGGAGTAAAGAGCAGGCTTTTAATGGATAATGGGGATAGTGGCAGTAATGTAACCATAAGGATGGAAGCTGCTGTAATACTTGCTGTAAGCACCACATGATCTGAGACTACTTTGCACACATGATTATGATTCTACAATAACAAACTGATGTTTTTTTCATGGTGAAGTTGTGAAAACAGTGTCAGGTGAAGTGACTCAGCTGATTTGTAGGAAAGAATTAACTTCATCTCTCTGTCAATCTTTCCTTTCCTGAAGAAAGCAGAACTTCTTGGTCACTTGATGTGGATGTAGGAGGAAGTCATCAACAGGTATTTATTTTCCTGATTGTTTTGAGTGAAATCTAAATTAATATTTTCTTTATTAACACGATTAAACAGGAACACAACCAAAGTCTGTAAAACTAAAGAGCAGCAGTGGAATATAAGTACTTTTACATCTATAGTTACTATAGCTTGTTACTTTGCAGATAAATATTTTATATACAAAACTTATAATCAGTTTATAGAATACGATAAATGTATTGATTATCTATAAAGTAGTTCAAGTCATCTCCATCTCGACCAGCTCCAACATTAATAGGCATAAGTAATCATAATTCTAGGGTTGAAATTAAGGATTTCTTAAATTATTGATTAATCGACTGATTTTTTTTTCTTCTATGAATTGATTAATATGTTAGTCTATTATGAGAACAAGGTGTTTTCTTTAGCTACCTTATTTTGTTTAAATCTCAAAAGATGTTCAGTTTACAATAATATAAAACAGATAAAAACAGCAAAGCCCCACTTTGGAGAAGTTGCCGTTTATTTTTCTACAGATAAACTAATTGATTAATCAACCAATTGTGTCCACTCTAAATAATCCAATTTAAATTTGAAGGCGGGACTTGTTGGACTACATTGTTGTAATTTAGATTTTTTTCATGTAATGTCACAAATTTTTACTAGATTTATCATGGGAATTTTATGGACATGATTGATTGTAATTAAGACCTTGTAATTAATTGATCTGGCTAATATTTAGCATGTTTGGTGTGTTTGCGTAAAGGTGTGCTTTCTACCATGAGACAGTCTGAGGAGGAAGATGGGGGAGTCCCACCGTCCGGCACCACTCTGTCTGAGGAACATGAGAACTGGACCGGTCCTGAGAGGTAAGATGAAGATCTTGCTAGGGGCTAGGGGCGGATGTAGCTCAGTGGGTTGAGTGGGTCGTCCTTTAACCACAAGGTTGGCGGTTCGATCTCCAGCTTCTACTGTCTGCGTGTCGTAGTGTCCTTGAGGGAGACACTTAACCCTGGGCGCTTTACAGCAGACCATTGCTCCTAAATTATTCTAATTTAAATTTACGGATACGATGATTCTAATAAAGTTTAAGTTTTAACTGTGCATGTCAGAGCTCAGTGTGAAATCATTCCACTGTCATGAGTCAGAAAAGTCTGACTGTTGACGCCCAGTTTTTGAGGAAGGAGGGGATATTACTCATTCAGACTCTGTCTCTGGGATTCATAGCATTTAGCTTCTAGTCAAAAGATGGTAACTTTGTTTCTTTAGATTTATACATACATATATATTTCTTCTTGGATACTTCCCTGTGGAGATACAAAAGCATGATGAACCGTCTACCTGAAAGTGTCAGAGAGGTCGAATTAGTGCACATTTTTAAAAATCATCTTAAGACACATTTGTTTTCATCTGCATTTTCTTGAACAGAAAATGGTTTCTGAGGTCTGACTGAAATTTGGTTTGCTATGTGTGGTAACTTGTAGCACATACCATCTTTTTTCACAGTCTTTCTTCACCTTTCTGTCAATGCTACATTTCTTTCAGGACCGAGCAGCAAAGGGCAGATTCTTCTGTGCCAAGCTGTGTGTCCATGAAGAGTAACAAGTCCATGGATTACCCTATGGTCTTCAAACGACAAGATTCAAGTTCTAAGTAAGTCAACAGAACTTTTTGAGCACAAATTTTCTAAGGGTGATTTCACAAGCCAACATTTTGTCCGTTTTAATCGATCTCTGGTGCAGACCAAAACAGCCGGTCCGAGACCGCTTGCAAGAGGTGGTTTTGCATCGCTTCCAAGCAAGTGTAGTGCGGTTCGATTGCAGTGAGAACGTAATCCAACCCAGTTGCAGGAAGTAATCCAAAACGCAGGCTGCCTGCGTGGGCATCTGTTGAGATGGACACAGGTTAAAAACAGGTTAACATGAGTGGGAAAGGACGGACGTGGACTTCTGCAGAACACCGATGTTTGGTTGTCATCTGGGCCAAAGAAAACAAACAGAATATGCTAAATGAAGTCCACAAAAATAGTGATGTTTATAAAGCCATTCGAGATAAACTGAAGAAGAAGGGATTCGCGTGCACAGTAGATTAGTTTCCTCCTGGACACTTCCCTGTGGAGATCCACAAGAACATTGGAGTAAAACTTTAAATTTGTTTGCTATGTGAGGTAACACACAACATTGTTCTTCAGTCATTGAGCTATACATATACTTCCACTTGTCTTTCAATGCTCCATTTCTTTCAGGACTGAGCAGGAAAGAGCTGAATCTCCTGCACCAAGCTGTGTGTCCATGAAGAGTAACAAATCCATGGATTACCCTATGGTTTTCAAAGATTGCAAGATGCAAGATTCAGTTTCTAAGTAAGCACTTTTATCAGCATTTTTAGCACAAATTCTCTATGAAGGGGTGTAGCTATATTATATAACACTGGTGTAACATTAATGAATTGTTGATTTAAATCTGTCTGCCTCGTCTTTTAATCTTTCTTAAATGTGATGCACCCGGTACACTTTTCTGTGGAGATGCACCAGAACACTGGAGTGATATGTATCCAATGACGCCTGGGATCCCTCTGGGGTCACTCATGAGAAAGTAAAGGAAGTATAGGGAGAAGGAAAGGTAGGCTGCTTTGCTTAGCCTGCTACCACCAAGACCCGGACTTAGATAAGCCACCAGAAACGGATTGATGGATGAATGGACGTGTAACGCAGAATTCTGCAGCATCACGTTAAAACCAAAACAGGACGTTGCTCCTCTTCATTGGCTACTCGCCACCTTCGTTTTCAAAAAGTTACTTGCCAAGTTCCATGGCGATGGCCCTTTGAATTTAGAAGAGTAGGAGCATCAGGTCCTCAGACCAGGGGGTTTGTATGTTCAAAGATTAAAGCTAAATACTTGAGCAATGATGGCAACGCATGATCACCTTGAGTTGAGAACTGTCCACCTTAAAGTGTCAGAGAGGTTCAATTAGTGCACATTTTTCAATTGTTTTCATCTGAATTTCCTTAAACAGAAAATGTTTTTTGAGGTCTGACTGAAATTTGGTTCGCTGTGTGTTGTAACTCTTAACACCCACCTTCTTTCTCCACCTGTCTGTCAATGCTTCGCTTCTTTCAGGACTGAGCAGGAAAGAGCTGATTCTCCTGCACCAACCTGTGTGTCCATGAAGAGTGACAAGTCCATGGATTACCCTATGGCTTTCAAACGGCAAGATTCAGTTTCTAAGTAAGTTGAGAGAACATTTTTAGCACAAATAAAGGGGTATAACCATATTTTATAAATATACTTTGCGCATGTTTCCCGATGTGTTGAACTCTTCCTTTAACATTGCAGCACACATAGTTTTGGAAGAAGAGTTGCCATAATGTGCAGTGCAACATTTCTTTACAAGTCATCACAACAAAAATATATTTTTTTTTCTGGAAATGCAATGTACTTCCAATGTCTACATAACATCCCATCTTTTGTCAAACCTTTGGTTTTGCTCAAGTTGCAAGATAGCATGAGAAAACAGTTTCTCCTTAACAAGCTGTGTGTTCAAGTCACTGGCGTATGTTTCTACTAACATTGTTCAGTGTTCAGTTACACATGAAAACAGTCCAGTCGTCATTACTAATGGATCATGTTCTCTCCACAGAGTTCTCCAGGAGACGTCAGAGGTTGTCACTGGTCGTCAAACAGAGCTGGACTCCATATTTATGGTGTGTACTGTACAAGCCCACCTTAAACTAGTAGTTAACACACTTGTAAACAAGATGACAAGACAGGATCCAGGCACCATTGTACACTTTTCTTACTCTAACTCTGCTAACTGACGTGTTGTGTCTCCATCCCAAAAATTAAACAAAATCCACAAACACTTGGGCATGGACAATATTTCTTATTGAGAAATAGCTAAGAAAGTGCCTTTATAGCGACGCCTTGGATAGGGACCTTCCTCACCTCCTGTCGGACAGTTAAATCGATGTTAAGGGGTCTGCAAGGGTCAGGATAGAGAAGTGAAGGACAAACAGATTGAGGAGTTTTTTTGACTGGAGGGGAAATCAGTCATAAGCATATTTTTCAAAATGTGTTGTATGACTTTAGAAAGAGAGTTAAAGGTATTATATGCAGGAATTTCCTAAAAAACAACAACAATGTTAGCAAACAAGCTACAATCCTCTTCGATACAAATCATATATTTGACGGATGAGAACGGGTTGTGTGTTTTTATGTGCATGGGCTCCAGTGTTTCCCTGCCCCCGTTTCTCCTCTGCTGTGTGCTGCTGCTATCGATGTGTCAGTTTGAGTTTGACTGCGAGCAGTGCTGAGCCACAGCGGACAGGATGAAACCTACCCTTTGCTGCATTCATTCATAATTCAGGATAGCAGCATCTTCCCACACGGTTGTGAGGAGATGTGGAGGTGTGGGTATGTGTATTTGTGCTTTAGAACGTACCCTCCGTGAAACAATCAGAAAGTAACGTTTTATTTCTCTGATTCGCTGCTTTGTTCCCACTAACGCCGCTCCCTCTCTTCATTCACTCTATAGCTCGCTCGAACACCACTGCTCTCTCGTTGAGCCAAGTTTGAATTCTGTTTGTTTAAACCGACAAATGTAACATATTATACCTTTAAGTTAATAAAGTTGAAAATTAATTGAATATTGTTTTATTCCAGACACTTGAAGAGGACATTGTTGCTTTTGCGAAGAACGAGCTTAAGAAGTTCCGAAGGGTTTTGAGTCCAGATTACCCAGAATGCTTAGAGAGCCAAGATGAGGACGAGGAGGTGGTTGATGGTGAAGAGGAAGAGCAGAGGAGGAGCAGCAGAGAGGCATTTCTGAAGATCACACAGCACTTCCTGAGGAGGAAGAAGCAGGTGGAGCTGGCTGACTCTCTGCAGAACAGTAAGAGGCTTTTAATAAATGTTAAAATGGTAGATTTACACATCTAAAATGTACTGTAAATATGCTGTGCAACTCTTGCATCAGAACTATGAATTCTTCATGGCTGCACACAAACTGGCTATAGCTGTTTGTCCAGCTGAAAATGGAGATGTCCCTAGACAATGTCACGTGTAGGGATGTCACGAGAACCGATACCTAGGTACCAAGTCAATGCCCAAATTTTGAAGACGTGACGGTACACGTTTTTCTACAGTACTGCATGTACTGCAGAAAATGGCTTTGAGATTCAGTAATCTCACTATCGACGCATCCATGGGACGCACTGTTCTGTCTTCCTGTAAACCTGTAAACCTTTCAATACTTTTGATGACACAATTACATAAACTTATATCGAAATTGGGGCAACACGCTAACCCTGTCAGTCATATAAAACCACACTTGACCATTGCCTAGTCGCTAGCAGAGCATTATCATAGTACGAGATGCGTGTTTGGATCTCACGACAGCTCCATATTGCAATCATTGTGTCAGAATTGACCTGAAAATCGAATGTAATCCAATATATTATGTCGTTTTTCCTTATAGAAACTCTTGCTGCTGCAGAGTGCCGCCGTAAACTCAAATCTAATCTGAAGAAGAGGTTTCAGTGTGTGTTTGAGGGTATTGCTAAAGCAGGAAATCCAGACCTTCTGAATCAGATCTACACAGAGCTCTACATCACAGAGGGAGGGACTGCAGAGGTCAGTGATGAACATGAGGTCAGACAGATTGAAATGGCATTCAGGAAACCAACCAGACCAGAGACAACAATCAGATTGGAAGACATCTTTAAACCCTCACCTGGAAGAGATGAACCAGTCAGAACAGTGATGACCACGGGAGTGGCTGGCATCGGGAAAACAGTCTTAACGCAGAAGTTCACTCTGGACTGGGCTGAAGACAAATTCAACCAGGACATACAGTTCACATTTCCATTCACTTTCAGAGAGCTGAATGTGCTGAAAGAGAAGAAGTACAGCTTGGTGGAGCTCGTTCATCACTTCTTTACCGAAACCAAAGAAGCGGGAATCTGCAGGTTTGAAGAGTTTGTTTGTTTGTTCATCTTTGACGGTCTGGACGAGTGTCGACTTCCTCTGGACTTCCACAACAATGAGATCCTGACTGATGTCACAGAGTCCGTCTCAGTGGATGTGCTGCTGACAAACCTCATCGGGGGGAAACTGCTTCCCTCTGCTCGCCTCTGGATAACCACACGACTCGCAGCAGCCAATCAGATCCCTCCTGCGTGTGTTGACACGGTGACAGAGGTCAGAGGGTTCACCAACCCACAGAAGGAGGATTACTTCAGGAAAAGATTCAGAGATGAGGAGCAGGTCGGCAGAATCATCTCCCACATCAAGAAATCACAAAGCCTCCATATCATGTGCCACATCCCAGTCTTCTGCTGGATCACTGCTACAGTTCTGGAGGAGGTGTTGAAGACCAGAGAGGGAGGAGCGCTGCCCAAGACGATTACTGAGCTGTACATCCACTTCTTGGTGGTTCAGTCCAAAGTGAAGAACATCAAGTATGATGGAGGAGCTGAGACAGATCCACCCTGGACTCCACAGAGCAGGAAGATGATTGTGTCTCTGGGAAAACTGGCTTTTGAACAGCTGCAGAAAGGCAACCTGATATTCTATGACTCCGACCTCACAGAGTGTGGCATCGATGTCACGGCAGCGTCGGTGTACTCAGGAGTGTTCACACAGATCTTTCAAGAGGAAAGAGGGCTGTACCAGGATAAGGTGTTCTGCTTCGTCCACCTGAGCGTTCAAGAGTTTCTGGCTGCTCTTCATGTCCATCTGACGTTAATCAACTCTGGTGTCAATCTGCTGTCAGAAGAAAAATCCACTTCCCTGTTGTCTAGATGGTTCAGAGTCAAACCTGAACTCCTCTATCAGAGTGCTGTGGACAAGGCCTTACAGAGTCCAAATGGACACCTGGACCTGTTCCTCCGCTTCCTCCTTGGTCTTTCACTGGAGACCAATCAGACTCTCCTACGAGGCCTGGTGACACAGACAGGAAGCAGCTCACTGACCAATCAGGAAACAGTCCAGTACATCAAGGAGAAGATCCATGGGAATCTCCCTGCAGAGAGAAGCATCAATCTGTTTCACTGTCTGAATGAACTGAATGGCCCTTCTCTAGTGAAGGAGATCCAACAGTGCCTGTGTTCAACACATCTGCCCAAATGTGATCTCTCTCCTGTTCAGTGGTCAGCTCTGGCTTTCATTTTGCTCTCTTCAGAAAAAGACCTGGACGTGTTTGACCTGAAGAAATACTCCTCTTCAGAGGAGGCTCTTCTGAGGCTGCTGCCAGTGGTCAAAGCCTCCACTAAAGCTCTGTAGGTTAAAAACTAACTAAATAAATTAAATGTATTAAGATAATAAAAATAATCTTACAGTTTCTTTTCTGTTTCTAATGCTTCTTTAGGCTGAGTTGCTGTAATCTGTCAGAGAGAAGCTGTGAAGCCCTGTCCTCCGTTCTCAGTTCCCCGTCCTCCAGTCTGAGAGAGCTGGACCTGAGTCACAACAACCTGCAGGATGCAGGAGTGAAGCTTCTCTGTGCTGGGTTGGAGAGTCCACATTGTAGACTGGAGGTTCTCAGGTCAGGATTCATCAGTTTGTTCGACAGATGACCCAACACATTCTCATCCCAACGCAGTAAACACGTGCTTAATGTTGAGAATTAAACAAAAACACTTGCTTAGGTTTAGGCTACAAAACCACCTAAGTAGGTTTAGGAAAAACCAATACGGTTGGTCTTAAAATTACTATGTTTTTACAGTAAAAATGCCCTGGGAATGAGAACGGGCTGGAAGACCATAGTATGCACAGCAAACATTGGGTGGAAATACATATTATGTTATATATTTCCAGACAATAAGTTGCTCTTCTAGTTCTTGGGAACTGTGTGGACTTGCAGGCTATACTACAGCACTACAGTGCACAACAACGGTAAACAAGTGTAAAAATAGTGCTCCCTAGTAAGTTGGAGAGGAGTCAGTAGAATTGTGGTTTAGATTTGAAAAAACGGGGCTTTAAGCCTTGTTTTTCACAAAACTCTTGTTTACAAAAAGTAATTGCAAAAGCAGTTCCCATAAAAAGCAGGAACAAGTAAAATAAAAACAATACTCCTAACTGTGTGTGCGTGTGCGTGTGCGTGTGCGTGTGCGTGTGTGTGTGTGTGTAGGCTCTCAGGTTGTCTGATCACAAAGAAAGGCTGTACCTATCTGGCCTCTGCTCTGAAATCCAACCACTCCTATCTGAGAGAGCTGGACCTGAGCTACAATCATCCAGGAGACTCGGGCAGGATGCTACTTTCTGCTGGACTGGAGGATCCCAGCTGGAGACTGGGCACTCTCAGGTATGGACAGACAAGTCACAAGGGTGTAGATTGAGTTTGTTTGAGTCAGGAGGTTAAAATAAGCAAATAAAAGTCATTCAGTTTGTTAAGTGCTGATCTGACTTTGTTTTTGCACCAGGGTGGACCATGGTGGATCACAGTCAATGATATCTGGTCTGAAGAAGTGTAAGTGTGTGTTTTTTTTTTTTAGGGCTGTTAATTGTTTAAAATGTTTACTCGCAATTAATCACATGATTGTCCATAGTTAATGGTGATAAATCGCACATTAATTGCACATGTTTTTATCTGTTCAAAGTGTACCTTAAAAGGAGATTTGTCAAGTATTTAATACTTTTATCAACATGAAAGTGTGCAAATATTCTTTGTTTATGCAAATGTATGTACTGTATACATTTATTATTGGAAATCAATTAACAACACAAAACAATGACAAATCGTGTCCAGAAACCCTCACAGGTACTGCATTTAGCATAACAAATATGCTCAAATCTTTATATGGCAAACCTTGACAAAATTTAGCATAAGTTTGGTGCATTATTTAACGTCCTTTGCGACAAGCTCATATGACATTGTACCAATTGGTTGGTACCAATGGATTCCTTAGGTTCTGTAGTTTCATATGATGCCATTATCTTTGCTCTAGCTTTACAACTGAGCCGCTACTACCACAAATTGTGGTAGCACATTATTATCACGTTAACTTTGACAGCCCTAGTCGTTTTAAAATATGACAAGAGGTAATACACAATTGATTTTGATTGACAACCATGAGTCTTCGAGAGCTGCTCTCTGCTCTCTCATCGCCTGTCGAGGTGATATTCGAACTGCAAGTTCACCAAAGTTGAACTCCACACGAATGCGAAGAAGCAAACGTTTTTTCGCACCTTCACACCAGATAGATTGGAATGAACGGGAGGCAAATATGAATTTCGCGCATGTGTGACCGTGCATTGATGGTGTGACCAAGGATGACGAACGTCGTTCTTAGAAAACATTGCTGTAAATTGATTTCGTACATCAGGATGATTCATCCCTTCCTCAATGAGGTGGCAGCCAAAGTGCTCAAAGAGGCTCATGCCATCTCCTGCCTGGACTACTGCAGTTTCCTCCTTGTCTGTGTCTGCCAGCAGACCTCTGCAACTAGTTCAAAATGCTGCAGCCCATCTGGGGTTCATTCTCCCCAAGTATTTCCACACCACTTACCTGTCCGTTCACTACACTGGCTCCATGTTACAGCTGGCATATAGCTAAGATTCAACAAAAAAAATCACACTAGAAATGAACGGAACCATGGTCAGTGTGAATCAGACCGAGACCACCTCTTTTCGTCGGACAAAGGTTCGGCTGTTGGGTCCAGACCGTGGTCCAGGGGAGGTTTCACACCTCTCATTTTGGTTCAAATGGAAAAGCCTGAAGTCCAGACCCAACGAAGCAGGATGTGTGAAAGGGCCCTTAAGAGTCTACAGTACTGCTAGCAGCTCTGTGAGGCTACCCAGCGGTGCTTTGAGCTAAATACTAACATCACCATGCTTATTCGCTCACAATGACAATGCTAACATTGTCTCGTTCTCTCCATCAGACGCCAGTGAACTCACACTGGACCCAAACACAGCAAACAGGAAACTCATACTGTCTGACAACAACAGGAAGGTGACAGTGAGGAAAGAGACGCAGCCACATCCTGATGATCCAGAGAGATTTGATTACTGGAAACAGCTGCTGTGTACCGATGGTCTGACTGGTCGCTGTTACTGGGAGGTTAAGTGGGAAGGACATGTTTACATAGCAGTGGCTTACAGAGGAATCAGAAGAAGAGGAACCGGTGACGACTGCTGTCTTGGAAGGAATGATCAGTCCTGGAGTCTGAGCTGCTCTAATGATGGTTACTCCATCCTTCACAGAAACAAAAGGGTGCCCATCAATATCCCCATCTCGAACAGAGTGGGAGTGTACCTGGACTGGTCTGCTGGCACTCTGTCCTTCTACAGAATCCGCTCAGACAAACTGACCCACATCCACACCTTCAGCACCACGTTCACCGAGCCGGTCTACCCTGCCTTTAGGGTTAAGATAGACCCGCTTAACTCGTCAGTGTCTTTGTGTTAGATACAGTAAAACGTGGTCTCCTTTTCTCTTTCTGAGAGGGGTTCGGAGTTTAAATAACAACAGTGGAAAAGAGATGAGGAAGAATACTTTAGTGGAGACAAAGACTAACAAGCTGAGTGATAATAGGCTAACAGCTAACACCTGCAATCAATATATGTGCTCTAGTTAAGGTGAGACATCCCAGGTGTTAGGGTAAATAATTTAACTAATAGATATCACTATGAAACTTCCCCCGTTGATTATTTACATTAAGACAATGATTTTTGGTATTACAAGTTTTCTGAAATCGTATGTTTAAATATGCAAATGAGGCATTATCTAAAGCTAACTTTTGGTGAATTTAGGAGAAATCTACAGACGCAAATAGACAAAGTAGTAAAATAAACACCTAAATGTGTATTTTTTATGCTTTCTTTCTGTTATGGAAGCAACATAGGCCAAAATCTCAAAATTGACCAGTGCATGAAAAAAGTTATGTTTTTGCCTTGGGTGACTCCAAGCACATTTTGCTTTATTGTAAAAACACCGTTTGCTTTTTAAATAAATTAACAAAATCTGTTATGGTATACATAATTATACATACCATAACATTTTGAAATAATTAAATAAGAATTGTCAAATTCAAATTCAGCTCATTATTTAATATCTGATTCTACTTATTTTCATAATGACACGTTCCATAACAACAACAACGACTGTCATTTAAGACAAACAACAAATATCATATTGTAATTATGAGCTGAGTTTTACATATGTGTTGGATTGTTTCCCAATTTTATGGTTACATTGTTTATTACATGTCTTGACTGCATTTATTCACATAACTTAATTGGTTTTCTCTCTCTGACTGGTTTGTGGTTGTTGTGAATTATATACTCTTGTACTTCTGTCAATACATTGTTCTAGTAAGAGGTTTTTGAAGCAGTGGATGCAGATTTAGCTCTCTTTGGATGCAGATTTAGCTGTCTTTTTGTTGCAGTGGTTGCAGATTTAGCTCTCTTTGTAGCAGTGGTTGCAGATTTAGCTCTCTTTGGGTAGAGATTTAGTTCTCTTTTTGTTGCAGTGGTTGCAGATTTAGCTCTCTTTGGGTAGAGATTTAGCTCTCTTTTTGTTGCAGTGGTTGCAGATTTAGCTCTCTTTGGATGGAGATTTAGCTCTCTTTTTGTTGCAGTGGTTGCAGATTTAGCTCTACATTTGCTGTGTCCCAGGTCAGACACTGGATCCTCTAAACCCCCCTGACTGAATTAATAACAGGCTCCATAAAGTCCTCCAAAACAGGCAGAGAAATGCAGCCTTTTTTTGCCCCAATTTGGAGGACAAAATCATGATTTCTTTTACAGTGAAGGTGGGCAAATATGTTTTTGCTGTGAATGTACATATAGCTACTGTACCTCAGTATAAGGAGGGTATTAAAGACAACCCTATAGGCCTCAGCTTCCCATAATCCACTGGGCACCTATCGGTGTAAAAGAGCATACAAGTGAACAAGTGTCACCTAAAAGTCAAGAAATATCACATGACCATGTCATAGATTATTTAACAGGTTGTTACTGAATGTTCAGGTGACATTTTTGTTTTTTGTAAACTAGATCATAATAAGATAAATAATGTAAACCAGGTGTCAGCAGGCAAAGTTCAGTGATTTATTTACAAAAAGCTTATAGTAATCAAAGTCCGTATGGCAGTGGGTCCGGCAGACCGATAACAGGCTATGTAGGCCTATGTAGTGAGTGACTGATTAGACGATGAGATGCAGGTGAGGAGGTGGGCGGGGAAGGTCAGATAATTGCAGAGCAGATGAGGGAAGTGGAAGCAGGTGTGTCCATGGGTGTGGGACTCAGGTAATAGGGCAAAGAGGGAAGAAAGATGGAATGAATAGTCTTTGAGGAAGTGGCAATGGGGCTGAAGAGGACGGACAAAAGAACAAACCATGACAGCGTATAACACCCACTGCTTGTTAAAGGTCTAACATATAAATACCTGGATGACAACACTACGTACCGTTTAAACCTACCTAAGCTATAGGTTGATAGCTGATATTTTAATTGCACGTTGGAATTAAGTCTCATGTAATTTCTTTCTGTAATCTTTCATTTAACTTGTATGATTGTATCCACAATGCTGATGTAATAGAATAGACCATCATGTTCACATATAATTTCTGCAGATTTTTCACCAATCAACAATAAAGAGAAACATGTAGAAAAGCTTAATGATTGTTTCATCCGAGTATTTTTAATGTAAGTAAGAGATAACAATTTTACAGAATTCATATATGTAAGCTGAAAATACACAAACACACACATAAAAACTGACAAATATAAACTTCACACATTGATAAGAAATCGCTCAAACACACAACAGCTCATTTTTCACTTTAATGTTTCTGTACTTTAATAACGAAGACATGTTAATGATCTATAACCACATATATGGTCCCTACAGCTCTAAACAGATATGCTACTAATTTCTCTTCTCAGCTCCTCCTGCTTGATCCTCAGATTATGGCTGATTTCATGAACTAAAAAGAGAAAAACATATATTATTAAGAGTGTAATAAGAAAATGAGCTGTAATCATGCATCACTGTAAACAATTAGGTAAATTAAAATATGTTTAATCTTTTATAATGACTGTGGAAAAGGACCCTGGAGTCCCTGATATGAACATTCACTGGCTTCTGTCAGTCGTGGTAATCGGCTCTCAGTGGCTACCAATCAGGTTGGAGCATCGTTGAGTTAAGGAACAGGTGTTAAAGGAGAAGGGAGCTGCACTTTTAGTTAGTAGTTCTGCAGTTGAAGAGACGATTCATGGATTCTACTTTCATTTTTAAATTTATTATTTCTATAATATCTCTACATAACAAGCTTTACATCTTTTCAGTAATTAAGTGATACTATTGTGTACTTGAAATCTTTATCTTTGCAGGTAAATAAACAGCATATGGGCCATTGCTACATTAGTAGTAGTACCATTCCTTTGACAATATTAATGAAAACTTTCAAACTCACCTGCTTGAAAGAGAAACTGGCGACTTGGCAGTCACACGGCAAACTCAGCAGATGAGCCTGGAATCGATCTGACACAGGAAGCAAATATTAATAACCTTAATTTGCTGAAGTTTACCCAAAATGTACAATACTCTTTAAACATCTGTATATGTGCTGAATCTGCTCTCTCTCTCTATATATATATTACAATAATAAGATGTATCCTCATGATAATGCTCGTATACAGTCTGAAATTAATTCAGCATGTTCAATAAAGAGAAAAAAAAACACTGAACACTGTATGTTGAAGATTATCTTCAATAATACTTAGCCACTTTTCCTTCATGGATGCACCATATAAACCCAGTCCTGCTTAAAAGTAGTATGCAGCGGTAGAATAAGTACTCAGTAACAATACTACATTGTAAAAATACTCTGTTACAAGAAAAAGTCCAACATTTTGTAAATTTTTGTTTAGTCAATTTGCAGAATATACCATTTCAGAATAATGTATATTATTCAGGGCTGTTAATCGATTCAAATATTTAATCGCAAATTAATCACACATTTTTCATCTGTTCAAAATGTACCTTAACGGGAGATTTGAGATTTGTCAAGTATTTAATGCTCTTATCAACATTGGAGTGGGCAAATAGGTTTGCTTTATTCAAAAGTATGTATGTATATATTATTTTGATTATTATAGTTGGATTGTTTTTGTTTGTTATTGTTACATGTGGTCTTACCTTTACCTCAGTTAAGTCTTATTGATATAATAATATTATAATTTATTTGTTGATTAGAGTTTGCCTGAATCTGCAAAGCAACTAAAGCTATCAAATAAATGTAGGGGAGTAAAAAGTACAATATTTTCCTCTGAACTGTATTGGAGTAGAAGTATGAAGTAGCAGAAAATGGAAAAAATACTCAAGTAAAGTACAAGTACCGCAAATTAACAGAACAGTACAGCAATGTACGCGGCTACTTTCCACCACTCATAGTATGTAGTGTTGAGTTTGTACACAGCTAGATTTGGTTCCCATTACCTCTGAGGATCTGAAGTTTTGTCAGGACGGCCACATACTCATCGTAGTCGATCCCACCTTTGGAGCGGTACTCGTGCCACAGAGCTCTGAAGGTTTCATCGTCTAAATGGAATTCTGCCCGATGAAGACAATAACGGATGAAAAGCAATCCACAAATGACATTAGGGTGATTGACTTGCCACTCAGTCAGTTAATGTTTTCTTAAAGGCTGATTTAAAGATATGACGTATTACCACGGGCAGACAGAGCCTTTTTCATTTGGGTTTGAGTGACGGAGGGTGGGTTCCTGCTCTCGTAGCTCTCCACATACTCCCTCCTGATAACGGCCAGATAGTGCTCCAGTTTGAAGACCTCCACCACATTCAGGTCGTCAGTCTTGTCTTCCTGAAAGTGCTGGTTAACGAACGCAATTCAATTGAAAGCATATAGCTCCACACCTTATTGCATAATTGCTCTTATTACAGCCAATAAATGAAGAATCAAAGATCCTCAGATACCTTCTGTTGAGAGACTGTAGTGATATTGCCTGCTTCCAGACCTATGCAGCAAACCTAAGTAGCAAAGGATACATCCATGAGGGTCAACAGGATGCGGGCTGTCTTGAGACTCAGGGCTAAATTGGGGAGGATAAATACATTCATGAGTGTAAAGACATCTCATTCAGATGATTAAATAGTGTACAATTAGTAGAAAATAAACAGACTTTTGCCACGAACAGAGAAGCCCCCTGCGATCAGCTTAGCGAGAAGTCCTTCAGCAGTCAGCATCTGTTGGAAACAAGGACACATAAAGATCTGCTTCACACAACATGCAATAACTTTAACTTTAAGGTGAAATACAATAAGTGCAATATATACAGCTTTATCGCACTAAAATATTGGCAGGGATTTATTTCCTAATTCATTATATGTGCTCCAAAAACGAATATTCCAGCTGCTGGTGGTGTCAGTTAAAGGTACCATGTGGAGTTTTTGACCACGAGGAGTGATGTGTTTTTACCAGAGTGTTCCTGTGAACTTTGTATCGTCCAAGCACATGATTGTAATTCGCAATCCTGCAGCAGGTTTTACACTTTTTCTGCTGATTGACAGTCAAATCCTTTCAATGGGTGACAATTACAGTGATTTGCCCTTCAAAAGTGCATTTGGTGTTTCTCACCAAAACACATTGCGTGCATTCTTGAGGTCTAACATGTTGAATGTATTTCCTTTCTCATAAAACATTTGCAAATCTGACTTTTCTTAAAAGTTTGAAAGCTGCATTGTTTACACCCATGTTAATTTGCTTTTGGTCTTCTTTATCTTCATTGCCTTTGCACATTGCTGTATTTCTTTGCACCTTATTGCATCCTATTCATCAGCGAACTAGTGTGAAACCATTACCAGGAATATGTATTGCTTGCTACTGCTACTAGTGATCAAAAAGTCAACAGAGTACCTTTTACGTTATGTGTTATTGATGAAGCTTTTTTGTTTTGGAATTTATTATATTCACTCTCTAATATGGACCGCCCAGTTCCCCTGCACTGTGATTCGTGTATCTGGCAACTGGGAGTAGAGATACACATGGTATCAATTAACTTTAAAAAAAAAAAAAAATGTCTGTCAGAATCTTCATAGGGTGAGATTTACCTGCGGAAAGCACATGGTATCCCTCTCAGATCAACACAGAGGCCCTCACCTGCAATGAGGACATGATCCCTCACTGGCTTCCCACTTGTAAAGATGGCCAACTTTGCCCTTAGGCCACCTATACACCCATAAGTTGAGCCCTTTATTTACCAAGTACTGTGGGGCTGTTCTCATACACCAGTCGTAGCTACAAATACTAATGCAACTGTAATTCGTATATATCCCACGTAATCAATTCTTATGTAATCAACATAATTTTGAAACAGGAAGTATAAAGGGCGTCAAACGCTGCAAAGGAAGGAGGTCGAGATGGATGGGTGGGTCAAAAAACACCTGACTTCGCCCAAGAGACTAGTGTTCGTATCCTGTGTGAAACCAGAAGTCAACGTTGATTTATTTGTCACATAACTTCCGTACTTAAGTTACGCCACTTCCAGATTTATTTTAACCCAAACCACGATCTTTTCCTTGCCTAAACCTAATTAGGTGGTTTTGTTAACTAAACCAAATCGATCTTTTCCTCAACCTAACTAAATAGTTAGTTAGTTTAAATAGTTAAACTCTTGAAAAATGGGGAATAACTTTTCGTAACATATACAAATCGTTGTATGAGGATACGTTGGCACTGTAGCGATATACATTTTAAAAAATATTGATCAAAAATAAATATAAAATCTAAATGTTATATTTTGAGCCTTAGAATTTACATAAAACACTTACATCAGGCCTGCTGTCCTCCTGTGAAACAAAAGGAAAAGGATGTCATGTAAAGATAGATAAGCAGAGAAGAATCCAATGATCATTTCACTTCATCAAAATGAACTCTTCTGATTCCTAATTTTCCATCAACAAGGTGTCCATTACTTACTGTTACACACATTTCCTCTGGAAATGAGTCACACCGCAGCTCATTTGGCCAGGAAACGCCAAAGCTGGTCATCAAACCCTCACAGCCCCGTTTGGCTCTCTCGCAGAAAGACCTGCAGGGCCGCTGCACTTCCCCCGCCACACACTGGGGGGCGTACACCATGCACACGAACAGGCGAATATCCACCGAGCACATGGTTTGCACCATCGCGTTGAAAAAGGACATCTTCGCTACCGCTTCTCTTTGACTTGTGTGTCCCAGAAGATTTGGAGTGATGGTCTGGTTGTAGGACAGGCCCTGGCACATCGGTATGGTGATCGGCTCACAGACCCCCCCGCTGCTGCCCACTCCATACTGCAACAAGACACAAGTGTACACTGTCACTCCAAGTCTAACTCCCTTTGGCCAGGCTTGTGTGGCCTTTTTACTGTGGCGACACCTTTCGCAAAATACGGTCATTGCAGACAGTTCGGCTTGCAGAGTTTACAGTAACTTTATTTCCATACCACCTTTTCAAGACCATATACTCCTGGTAGCTTTAGATACATAAACAAAAAGAGCAGACTTACGTGTTCACAGGACTCTGTGGTTAATGCTTCACACCTTAAGGTTTCTGGCCACTGGAAGCCAAACTTTGTCATCACCGGCTGACAGCCGGACCGTGCATGCTCGCAGAGCGTTCTGCAGGGAGGTCGAGGTGCTCCCGACACACACTCTGGAGTGTAGATGGAGCACAAGAAAGGCTTCAGATGAGTGGAGCAACCCAGTCTTACAAGCGGAAAAAAACTGATGTATTTCCAGGCCTGCTTCGTCCTGAGTTTTTTGGCCCAGAATGTTGGGATAGACAGTCTCAGTGTAAGGCAGGTCACGGCAGAGAGGGACAGTGATTGTCTCACATGTTGAGGATGTTTGAGTAAAACTGAAGTCTTGACTCTGGAAGAACAGAAACATAAATCAGTGAATTCTGAAACATTTTTGCTGCTGTAGTTTTCATCAACTACACGTGCACCTGCAAATTCTGCTAGTAGTGCCTTTTAAAAAAAGTGACTTTATTCAACAATGATTTGTCTGTGGGCAACTTGCAAGTTATTTTGCCAGACATAATGTCACACGTGAGGGCACGTGAGGAGCTTAAGTGCCCCTCTGGTTGACCCAAGCGCCCCTAAGGGTTGGGTTATGCTCAAAAGGAATTGGTCGATACAACGCGTTGTCTGTCTGACCTCGCAAGTTGCGACGCATTCTCATCCCAACTCGTCACATCCTGATGCTTTGTCAGACCCCTCGGCGTCACTCTTTTCTGTCGCAGTAAACACGTGCTTAATGTTGTGATTTAAACAAAAACACTTGCTTAGCTTCAGGCAATAAAACCAATAGTTTGGTTTAGGAAAAAACAACATGGTTGAGCTAAAAACTACTACGTTTATACAGTGAAAATGACACTGAACGTTGTGGCGCAAGGATGAAAGCCTTGTGTTTGTTGGACCCAACCACTTCCCCTCCGCCCGCCCGGTGTGTCTTTTCGCTATCGAAGCTACGTCACCACACTCCCGGGGCGCTTTCCCTGAGCGTTTCATATTGACACGGATGGGTTTACATTGTAGTTAATGGAAAGTCCGGTGCTTCTCGTACCGACGCTAAACGGTGCCTTAAGCGTCGGTATCTAACGCTGATGGCCGTGACAAAGCATCGGTATTTGACGCCCTATGAATGGAAATTGGGAATCGCGCTTGGTGTATGCTATGATGTTGATGAATGTGACTCGGGAGCACGGCTGTCGTTCTCAACTTTTGAGGACAGTTTGCACAAGCGATAACTACATCATAGCATTTAAATACGGGTATAACGGTGCATATTTTCAGACAGTCTCTCCTAGAAGACGTTCATAGTGTTGCACTCAGTTGTTCACACAAAAAGTTACAGAAATTGTTGGACGCAGCCCCACAATTCTAACGTCGGAAAGGTGTGGGGGGAGGGGGTTACTGAAGCAGCTCTGATGGAGTATATTAAACTTAAAGTTTGGCGCCTTAATGTGTTCAGGTGTGACTTTTTGCTATTTAATGTAAATGCCTTGTGCAAGACACTTTGTACCTTGTTTTTTGAAACATGCTCTACAAATATAGGTAGTATTATTAAAAACTCTACACCTAGTGGCTTCTAAGACATAAAGAGCCTTGCAAACATCTCAAAAGCCCAAAAAGAGCAGACTTACATGTTCACAGGAATCTGTGGTAAATGCTTCACACCTGAGGGGTTCTGGCCACTGTAAACCAATCTTGTTCATCAGTGATTCACAGCCGGACCGTGCTTGCTCGCAGAGCGTTCTGCAGGGTGGTTGAGCTTTACCTAACACACACTTAGGAGTGTAGACAGAGCACAAGAAAGGCTTCAGATGAGTGGAGCACCCCACTTGTATAAGCGGTGCAAACGTCTGTAGCACCAGGCCTGCATCCTCCTGAGTTGTGTGGCCCAGAACGTTGGGCAGGACAGTCTCAGAGTAAGGCTGGTCGCTGCAGAGAGAGACAGTGATTGGCTGACATGTTGCAGCGGGGGCAGCGGGGGTTGGAGCTACAGTGATGACTGGACCCTGGAAGAAACAGAAACATGTATCAGTGATTTCCATATAACCACTTCAGATGCGTAAGGTGAGGTGTGACCTTACAACAAACATGACATTGAGACCTTTTACTCAAGTAAAGGTAGCAATAACACAGTATAAAAATACTCCATACTATCAAAATGTACTCATAGTATCAAAAATTAGTATTAAATAAAAGTACTGACCCTACTCAGAGTGTTATATATTATTCTATATATTATTGGAATATTATTATTGATCCATTTGTGTAAGCAGCATGATAAATAATGTTTCCATAAATACTGGAAACAGAGGAAACTGCTAGCCTGGCTCTGTCTAAAGCTAAAAAATCCACCTACCAGCACTTCTGAAACTCACTAATCAACATTTTTAAGGATAAAAACAATTTTTGTGGTTTTACGTGGGGGGTTATGTGCCGGCCTACTTCTTGGCCGGGTGCAGTGACTTCCTGAAGTCACTACATTAAACCACGAATTTACGTTTTTACACCAGTTTTTGTACATATTATATAAACAAGATATAACGTGCTTATCACTGAACTTTAGAGGTGCTGGTAGGTGGATTTTGTTACCTTTGGACAGAACCAGGCTAGCTGTTTCCCCCAGTTTCCAGTCATTATGCTAAGCTAAGCTAACCAGCTGCTGGCTGTAGCTTCATATTTAAGGTACAGAAATGAGTGGTGTCCATCTTCTCATCTAACTCTCAGCAATAAAGTGAATAAATGTATTTCCCAAAGTGACAAACTAGTTCTTTAAAGAGTCTGTGCAAGACCAAAAACGACAAATCAAATTTCAAACACAAGAGTTGATCATTTCATACTAACCTGCACACAGTTAGACGTTGGTAAAGTTTCACATCGTAGTCTCGACGGCCAGATCAACCTCTTCGCTCTGAGGGCAGACTCACAGTCTGTCTTGACCTTCTCACAGAGAGCTCGGCATGGCTTCATTTGGTTGTTGGTCTCCGAGTCGCATTCGGGCACAACAACGCGACACATGAGTATGCCGACGTTCGGTGAGCAACGAGTCTCCACAATCTGACCAGTCTGCTGCAGGTTGTAGCCTAGTGCACCGTTCGGATAGGAGCTAGTGGTGTATCCCAAACCTTGACAAAAGCTGGACGTTACTGGCTTGCAAGGAGTATGCCCGCTGTGTGCCCGCTGTGGAGACAGCAGCAAACCCCAAACCACCAGGACCAAATGCTTCATGGCTCTCAGTGATCTCTAAAACTGTCCTGTGCTGTTTAACAAAGCTTTTGGAGGTATGAGACCAGTGTGTCTGGTTCTCGGCTTAGGAGGTGGAGTAGGAGTCCACGAATGGAGTCTCTACAAACAAGGCACTGATTTAGGACCACTGTTAAGGCCACATATCAATAAGATGCTCAACACAAAATGAGAGCCAAACTGGTCTCAGAGCAGCAGCCCTATTCTGAGGATTCAGAGCTTTGTCAACATCTGGTTGGGATTATGTGTTCTCTGTGGAACCTGGCGGGGGGGGGGGGGGGTGAGAAGTTGTTGCACAAAAGGCTGGCACAATAGACCTCAATTCTGGGTGGAAAGTATTTCAACACTAAAAGGATTGAGAAACATGTTGTGATGTTTACAAACAGATGTGCGTCCAGTTCTCTGGAGCTTTAATTTCCGTAAACAGAGACTTTTGTTCCAGAATTACCAGTGCACACCCACCATGTGGTATCATGTTGTTTGCAGTAAACAGGATTAGTTGATTGCAGGCCTAAAAAGACAGCGGTACGAGAAAAGGTAGTTGACTTTCTTGCTGAAAGATACCAGATTCTTGTCTCCCTTTTCAAAGAGCCCTGAGTCGAAGTCGATGCTTCGAGGGCGCCTGAAGTCGAATATCAGTTTCTCAGTTGAAGCGTGAGACTTTTGTAAAGAGAAAAGCTTCAGACGTGTTAATGAAAGGAATGCATTTAATGACAGAAATATCCAACATGTATCGCAGAACAGGACTCGAGTAGGATTTGAGTAGGACAGGTTTGTTGAATACACAGTCTGTCTGTTGTCTAACCGACATAGCATGCCTTATAAAACCAGGTGCAATGTAACCGAAAAGGTATCAGTAACAATATTCAGTGTTTTCAGCAATGCTAGTTGTGTGGCTGTAGAGATGGTGATGCAGACTGTCTGTTCGTACGTCAATCCAACACTTAATCCCAGACTGAAACTTTAAAAAAAACTACTATTTTGCTACGTACAGAATTTTGACAAAAACATGAACTTTGGATGAATCCTAATGAATCAGTTTTCATTTATGGAAGCAGATCTGAGTGCCCACTTTGTTACAGCGAGATGCTTTTAGAGCTTTACAGTTCCACTGTAGGAAAGACATGTACTCCTTCAGGAAGAAAATATGTCAGAGGATGTCCAAAGGTCGGCAAAACAATGATGTTCCCTTAATGTTCATTATTTAAAATCTCTAAAAACAGAGGATAAAATCAAGATTTAAGTTTCTTGTATTGTTTAAAAGAGAACTAGATTTTCGTAATCTTCATTCTCAAAAAGTACGGGTGACTTTTTCCACCAAAAAGTGACCAATATAGTTCGATTTTGGACTTCCCATTGTCTCCTCCTCAAACACGAGACTTCAGAGCCACCAGCACAAAGTTTCTTGGAGAAAAGTTTGGGTCGAAGAGAGGAACCAGCTGGCTGTCCACACCTGCAGAAAGACGAGGCTTCAGTTAGAGCTGGAGGAAAATAAAAGCAGCAGTTTATTAGAGTGAGTGTCACAGAATCCAGCGGCTCACCGTTCTCCTGCAGGTAGATCATCCTGTCCAGCAGCACCAGCGTCTCCACCACAGGAGCCAGCAGCAGGGCCAGGCTGAAGTACACCACCACCCTGCCCTGCTGCTTCAGCATGGCCTCCACCCGCTCCGGATCCAGAGGCAACCCGGGAGGCAGGCTGACCCGAGCCAGACCCAGACGGGCGTACCTGAGAGGGAACGTGGATGCAGACAGAGGAGGGTATTACCATTAATCCTGAAATAGTGGCCTTTATTTACTTCAGCTGTAATTATTTGAAAAAGACTTATATAAGAGATTTTATTCTTTGTGTCCTGTTTTATAAGGAGTATAAAATCCTGAGTTTGACATGAATAGAATTAGTTCTGTGGAAATATACATAATACTGAATTATTGGCATCTTTTATTTGTTCTTATTTGTTCTATTTGTCCTGAGTAACTTTAGTGAACCTACTCATTTTTTATTTCCAGTTTGCTGTCATCTAATCCATTGGGTCTCAAACTTTTCCAGTGTTTGATTATAATAAATTCATAAATGTATCAATTTTCTTGCATTTAAATGATGAGGCATTCAAAACCTCAAAGTGAATACATTAAAAAATAATTCAATTAGTAGTTCTATATACTTATTCTGTCTTTAAAGAGGACAAGGACTTTTTAACTTTTCCCCCTCTGGCGTTTCCAGGTGGTATTATTGTTGGTGCTTCTGTCGCAAAGACAGCCAGATCGCTTTTCATTTTCCTCTTATTATTAGGTAATTATACACTAAAGAAAACAAACTTATTAATATTATATTCCATTTCTGCCAATAGATCCTCCTAATTGTTACACACTGGTCCTTTAACATTTACAGTTTCCATTTTATGATCGCTTTAATTTAGAGATGCCTTGCAACTACATTAAATTACAAACTATTTTTGTGATTCATCAATTGATCATTCAGTCTGTAAAAAAAGAAATGTCTTAACATTTAAAAAAATGCCCATCACAATATCCCAGAGCTCAATGTGACATCTTTGATAATGACTTGTTTTATGCGACCAAACTCCAAATATATTCAATTTACAATGATATAAAACATCACATTCGAGAAGCTGGGACCACAGACTGTTTTTGCTCTATAAATGACTTAAAGAGTGGTTATCAAAATTGTTAGTAATCAACTAATCAATGAATGGACTACCTGTTTCAGTCCTAAATAATTACAATAATTAACCTACAATAATTATGAAGCATTTTTGGACAACATAAGTCTTTTGGGGATTTGGTCCTCTGGGCAGCTCAATACAATATGTTGTAACATGAGACCTTCTGGTGTAAACCGGCGACTGCAGTGTTCACTCACTCTGTAAATGGTAGTAAGTGGGCTTTCTTTATGGTCTGGATTCCTGCCCTGCGCAGATCCGGCCTTGTGTCCCTGATGAAGGTCTCCAGCATCGCCCGGTAACAGTGTGTCCTCAGCAGCTCGCTTTCCTCCCGAAGCCTCCGTGCATAGTCCTCAACAGCATGACACGCCCCCTCCCTCGCCTTATAGGACAGCTGATGTCCCGGCAGCCTTCCCACCCAGGAGCTCATCGGGTAGCCGAACTCTGAGGGAAGCGCATCCTGGCCTGGCGTCTGTGGAGCTACTACCAGTCCTGGAGGGTTGGGATAGTCTCTGGTTGTGATTTTCATATAGCAACACGCCACAGAGGTGATGCCGCGCACATGCGGGCAGTTGACAAAGTGGCGGAGGAGGGTGGCGCTGAGGTCACCGCAGGCGTGGAGACCGGTGAGGACAAAGTCTGGATGACCTCGCTGGCTGCTGTCCTCAGGAAAGACAGGCTGAACACATGAGCAGCAGTTTTCAGCAGATGATTCCTCCTCAGACTCGCTCTTGCTGTGTTTCTTGCTTAACTGGTGTCGTGATGTCGATTCAGAGTCCAGTGAGCGACTATCAGAGTCTGTGGAACCACGACATGATGAAGCCTGAACCACATGAGAAGAGGGATGTTCAACATGCTCGGAGCCCCGCAGTCTCTTTTTGCAGGGTCCGGATGGAGTTGGGGCACCTTTGTGGACACAATCTGCAGCACTCTGCAGCTGCTTGATGAAGGCCTCCCATGATGCCTTGGGGTTTACCCAACCGGCCACATGGCGGGGAGAGGACAGTGATACTGGGACCAGAGAGGCGCAGTTCTAGAAGGAAGAAAGATGTTTATCAACTGGTGCTGATGGTTTGATATCATAATCAATAGTTTTATATTTACAATATATTAAATGACTACTTGTAGTTCAGCAAAGTACCAACCTTTTTCTGCTTTTCCTTCTCCAAGGCCCACAGTAACTGTCCGTCAAACTTGGACGCCATAGCAACCAGGGTGTGATCAGCCTCAATTGCGGTCACAGACAGTCCGAGCCCGAAGGACAGGAAGCGAGTGAGATGACCCTGTTTAGAGCATAGCGGGGGAAAATGTTTAAGGTGTGATGATTTTATTGTTATTCATGTGATGTGCACATGATCACAACACGGTAGTGGCTAGAAGGGACCCAGCAAACTGTTGTTGTATTTAAGTAATATCAACTTGTACCTTTTTCTATATGTGTAAACAAATAAGATATAAAAATATAAAATCTAATCCGCCGCTGAAAATAGTCCCCAACAAATGCACCATCTCCTCCTGCTTGTTGGATTCAAACTAGCGGCCAGCTGTTTGAGGAAATTACCGAGCCTTAAAAAATAAATAAAATGAAACTACGTATTTGTGAGCCATTTTTAAAGATGTATGTCTTTTCATGAGATTTGTTGACAATTTGAAGTACTAGAGAAGACTAGTAGTAGAATATAGCATAGTGTCAGCCTTGCTTAAAAAAGTGTTTTGGTTGCTAAACTTAACCATACCTTAGTCATAGTTTATTTTCCATAACCACAATCTCACTCTGCACTGTTTGTACTGTAGTTGCCACACACAAATATTGCAGAAAAAAATATGGGTAATAAGGCAGGAATAATACCTGTCCAGAGCCCACATCCACCACACTGTCGCAGTCCGTCTGGTCACAAAGTTGTTTTACCAGCTGGGATTTAAAACAAAGCAAAATATTAAAAACAAGTCCATGTTCTTGAATTTTAACCAAAATACAGTGACTGTATCAAATAAGCAATCCCGTACCGAGCCCAGTTTACGGATCTCGTGCTGTTTCTTGGGTTTGACGTGTTTCCTGAATATGTGTCCCAGCAGAGAGCTCTGACTTTGGTTGTCCAGGAACTCCTCAGGCTTCACCGAGCCGGCTGCCCTGCCTCGCTCCCTCCTGCACTCTCTGGGAAACGCCAGAGCGTGAGCGGTGGCACGGAACGCCAACAGGGACAGAGGCCACACCGAAGGATATCTGTAATGACAAACACTCTATGGTTATTATATAAGTCATGAGGCTGGCAGTAGTTTAGATTTGTCTCACTGTCAACAAATCCCACAAGAGGTCCATGCTGCCAAACTACAAACTAATTATATTAACAGAAAATAATCAGGTTGTTAGAGAAGACCACATCTCAATGTTTCTCTACATTAGTCAATTCAGAACTTCTTTGAATCTATTTTTGACTCCATATGAACTGAACTGCGGCCTGAGACCCCTGATAAGTCTAGGTTATAAACATATTCCTTATTTGCTGCCAGACTTTACAAAAACAAATCACATTTGTTGTGGATTTTTGCTTTTAATTTTTTTCACTCGTTTTATGGGAGTAAGGATTCGTAAAGGGCCTGATTACAATCCAGTAGTACCTCCTGTCTCCATGTGTAGCATCCAGTAATAGGTCTGCAATCTGTGGATATGACAGGTCCTGCAGCACAGGCTGCCAGCTGATGGGTAAAGTGTGCCAGAGATCTTCAGTGAAGAACTCCTTTAGGGTAAATAACAAAGTGACAGTTATCAGAGAAACTACTAAAGGATGGGATATGAATCCAGTTGAAAGATTACAGATACAGAACCATTGTTTAAACCAGACAGCTGGAGGATCCTTTCCAACCCTAGAATATACATGATTTTATTTCAGTGAATCTTGAAAGCTTGATGGCTAAGCTGTCATCCATGATGGAGAATGACTCCCACCCCATGCAGGACACCATCTCAGCACTGGAGAGCTCCTTCTGCGACAGGCTGCTCCACCCAAAGTGTGTGAAGGAGAGCTATCGCAGGTACTTCCTTCCTGCAGCTGTCAGACTATGGAGCTTTCAATCATTATTCTTCTTCTTGTCTTGCTGATGTTGCTGCTTTGACACCTGAATTTCCCTCTGGGGATTTATAAAGGTTCATCTTATCTAATCTTATCTAATCTTATACAACCAGCACTGCTCCCAGTAAACCACTTACACACCAAAAACTGTCAATAACCTGATATTTCAGGTGGAATTTAATTTCATTCTCATTGTGCAATATCATTTTCCACTTGTGCAATTGTGTTAATAGCCTGTTTATTGTCAATACTGTATATACTGCTCCTATTTTTATACTTCCTTCTATTTAAATGGTTCATATTTTGTTACACTTTGTTTAGCTCTTTTTTTTTTTTTTTACTGTGTTAGCTGATGCATCTTGTTGTTTTTGCACTATCCTCTTTGCTGCTGTACACTGACAATTTCCCCACTGAGGGACTAATAAAGGAATATCTTATCTTATCTTCTGAACTTGAACATGAGCATGATATGGGACCTTTAATGTGAATGTTGCATGTATTGCTGTAGATTCCACCACATGCATACATCTCACAATGACACATGACTGGTGGACACAATGACTACACATGTACACAATCAAGGATGCAGTAACAATGTGTTGTTGCCATGGCAAAGCATCTTTGTTTCAAAAAACACAACAAGAATACATCAATAGGTTGAGCTGTGAAAAGGCTGCAGACTGTAACACAGTCAGTCACCGATACGCACAATTATATAGGAGTCGGAGACGTGGCTGTACTGAGACAGGAACGTGGTGAGTCTTTTGGCCAGCTCTCTTTGTTGTTCTGCTGTTTGGCTCGATGTAAACATCTCCACGTGCTGCTGCAGGTCAACTGACATGGAGGCGAGCTAATGCTAATGCTAATGCTAATGCTAACATCAGTCAGCTTGCAAAACGTTATTTGTGTTCCAGTTGAGACGACGTGTTTCCACAAACACTTACTAACTCGCACAGAACTTAAAATCGGCATTTATAACGCAAAACCCCGAGCTTTTCTTTTCTTTCTATAAATGCTTGTTGTTGTGGTTAGCCACTAGCTAGCTTTAGCATCATGTAGCATCACAAACTTTCTTCTTCTTCTTTTTCATTGGAGGTTTATCTTCTTCTTCGTTGGTGTTTATTGGCGGTTGGCAAACCAACTTAGAGGTGCGTTAGCGACACCATCTGGACTGGAGTGTGCAGCAGGAGAGTGTGCAGAAACAAAATAAATCATCGTAGTATTGAGAATAAAGTCATAATATTATAAAGTATTACATTTACGTATTATTTTCTTTTATCCTCGTAAAGTTATGACTTTATTCTCGTAATAATCCGACTTTTTTTTCTTGTAAATTTATGACTTTATTCTAGTAAAATTATGACTTTTTTTCTTGTAAACTTATGACTTTATTCTAGTAAAATTATGACTTTTTTTTCATAAAGTTATGACTTTATTCTCGTAATATTACGACTTTTTTTCTCATAAAGTTACGACTTTATTCCACCATCTGGACTGGAGTGTGGAGCAGGAGATTGTGCAGAAACAAAATAAATCATTGTAGTATTGAGAATAAAGTCATAATATTATAAAGTAGTAAATTGACGTGTTATTTTCTTTTTTCTTCGTAAAGTTATGACTTTTTTTCTAGTAATATTACGACTTTATTTTCGTAAAATTACGACCTTCTTTTCTCCTAAAGTTATGACTTTATTCTCGTAATATTACGACTTTTTTTCTCCTAAAGTAACGACTTTATTCTCATATCATTCCGACTTTTTTTTTCATAAAGTTACAACTTTATTCTCGTAAAATTACGACTTTTTTTCTCCTAAAGTTATGACTTTATTCTCGTAATGTTACAACCTATATTCTCGTAAAATTACGACTTTATTCCTGTCAAATTATGACTTTTTTTCTACTAAAGTTATGACTTTATTCTTGTAAAATGACGACTTTATTCTCGTGATATTACGACTTTATTACGACTCAGATGTTTTTTCCCCTCAATGTGTCCGTAATACTCCGTAGTACATTGTCTCTTTGGCCCTCACTGCATTAGACTTATATAATATATACTTAATATAAACTGTGTTACCTTCATCACAATGATCAAATGTTTGGCTGCTCCAGACATATTTGTATTTATTTATTTATTTCTGCCTAAAACGTCTCTTTAGACAGTAAAGGTTGCTGACCCCTGGAGTCTGTTCTAGTACATCTATTTACTAACCTTCCATCACATGTTCTGACTGTCCCTGAACGCACCATGACCCGGATGTTATTACCAGTGTTGTGAGCAGGAGGAACCGTTGAGGTCCAACAGTGTTGCTGCAGGTCTGCTTTTATTCTACACAAAGTTATTTTAAGACGTTTTCCTAATACGAAATCTATCGGTATCGACCTGCTAACGTTCACAAACACGCTGAGCCGAATTTACCGTCAAAAGACGCTCATATTGAACCGAGGAGTTACTGTAGTAACCTCAGATAGCTGTTAGCGAGCTAACATCCGCTAACGGCTAAACCGGAAGTCAGGTCTAGTTAGCATTGTTTGAATTGATGAGCTAATTAAGACACGTGGTGTGGTGGAGTTCACTTGTTTGTGTCAGTGGAAGATGAACCATATAGGTTGTTCCATGTCATATAAAGCTACTTAATCAGGGTTATAATAACCAGTTACTGCACTTGAGTTCAAATTAGAGGTAACTTTACTTGACTATCACCATTTTATACTTCTAATCCACATCTCAGAGACAAATAGTGTACTTTTTACTCCTCTACATTATCAGACAACTTTAGTTCAGTTCAGACAACTTTATTTATCCCCAAGGGGGGCAATTCATTTGTAGCATTCCCAGTTCATACATCCATACATCCATACAACAGACAACCAATAATTAGTTAAGTCAAAGGAAACTAGGATATTAAAGGCATGGGGCAGTTGGAGGGACAAGTTACAATAAGAACCATATAAATAGGATTATAGCAATAAAAACCCCAAAAATAAGAAACAGTATATGAAAACAACATATCTTAAAGTTCCTCTAAATAACAGTCATGTAAAATGGGTATGGTCTGTGTTCAGCAGCTAAACAGCAGAAGGGATAAAGGACTTTAGGACTTTCAGATTACAGTTTTTCATCACCTTCCAGATGTGTTGATGTATCTTGCATGATACTTGCATGCTTTTACTAAGTAAGGTTTTGAAAGCAGGACTTTTACTTGTATTGGAGTATTTCTTACAGTGCAGTATTAGTACTTTTATGTAAGTAAAGGATCTGAATACTTCTTGGACCACTGATTATAACCACACATGTTGGTAATGAGAATCCCCCTGTTGTAGAAAAATATTTTTTTGCCCTCATTGACCCCTGTCATATGTAACAACATTATTTAATAAGAGGGCAGAAGTCAAATGTAAAATTTGCCCATGTGTTGAAGTACCCCTCTTAAATTCTTGCTTTAGGTTGCAGGTTGGTGCACACAGGTTATATAGAAGTTATACATTCATGTCATCCAAATCAAGACAGGGTTTGTTAACGTTGTGTTTGTCTTGCAGGATGGTGCATTTAAACTGGTGTCAGCTGATACAAACTTGGCTACAGAAGTAGATCTGAACGATTACTTTGAGGAAACTTACTTTTGACTTCTGCCGCACTGCGACTTTAACCATGTCGGACACTACGATCAACGTGTGCTATTCTGATGAACCCGCACAGAGGAGAAATCAAACAGGAAACCGATTGAAGAGAAAGAAATGGCCCCTTAAAAAGACGCATAATGTAGAGCAGAAGGGCGTCCCGGAAGGTAGATATAAATACAACCAGAGAATGGGACAGTCCAGACACAGCCCACCTCCATGCCAAAATGGAGCATCTGTAGAGCAGCCATCGCTTCCCACTTCCACACACAACAGACGTTTACCTCATCCAAGCAGCACCGCCAGCGCTTCACACTGTAGCTCCAAGCCTTCAACATCCGCACACAGCCTGGCTTCCTCGAGGGTCACTTTGAACAACAAAGGCAGCCATGACAAGCCAGAGGAGCCTGTGAACACAAAACCAACAACCACCGCCCCACGCCCCTCAGCATCAAGCAGCCATAGACCCACTGGAATCCCCACAAAGTACCTCGCTATTGACTGTGAGATGGTGGGTACGGGACCAAAAGGGAGCATCAGCCAGCTCGGTCGCTGCAGTCTAGTGTCCTATGAAGGAGACGTGGTTTACGATAAATTCATCAAACCCTCCGTGCCTGTAACTGACTACCGCACCCGATGGAGCGGCATCCGGCACTGTAACCTCGTCAATGCCACGCCATACTCTGAGGCCAGGAAGGAGGTGAGGAAATCCTTTGCAGCAGGTTGCCATTTCATTATACAAATGTGTTATCTCTGTCATTTTCCCACTGCAAAAACACATTGAACTTTAACTTAACATGTAGCCGTTGTTAGCTTTTGTTTCCGCTGTACTCCACTTCCACTGTCCAATCATTTTTTGGATTAATTTATTAATTGATGTCAACACATCAAATTAACTTTGTTGAGTGAATGTGTTCTCTGTTGGCAGATACTGAGGCTGCTCATGGGCAAGGTGGTGGTTGGCCACGCCGTCCACAATGACTTCAAGGTCCTCGGTTACTCGCACCCCGGTGTTTTGACCAGAGACACGTCTCGCATCCCTCTGCTCAACCTGAAGGCCGGCTTTGCCTTGAACGAGTGTGCCTCACTGAAGAGACTCACTAAGGCCATCTTCAACCGAGACATCCAGGTAGGAGGAACTCTGCAGTCGTCTTTAGTGACTTTCATACATGCAGCTTGTCAATTTAACATGTAGCTCTTACGTCTGAATAAGCCTCCAAGTCACTTTTATGTAAACGTCACAACAGTAATGTTAGTAGGTCAGACCTGGTCCCATTTCTTTCACACTTTCAACACAAGTGAATTGAATGCTGCTACATATATGTAAAGACACAGAGAGAGAGATTAAATGCATGTTTTAAGATAAGATAGAACTTTATTTATCCTGAGAGAAATTGTTGTGCAGCAGTTGCAACAAAATATATGATATATAACATAATAATATTTAAAATAAAGGTTATCAATGTAAAAAACATAACAGGTTAACTGTAAGGACCACAGATGCACCTGCTCCTTAATGTCGTCAATAAAACCATAAGGAACATTTACATAATAGACACCTGCTGTATGTCCGAATGACAAAGAAGCCTGCAGTGGTGTGTATTCCTGAGAAAACACAAAACAGGAGTCTGAAATCCACTTCAGTCAGTTCACTGTTCACTTCAGGAGTAAATAGTCAATGACGGAGATAAACTGCATCTTAAAGGAACCTTGTGAGAATGTTTTAGCTAAAGTGTTTAAAAATGTCCCCAAAGTGACGTCAAACCTGTCCTCTCTTGTGTCCTCAGACTGGGAGGAAGGGTCACTCTTCTGTGGAAGATGCCAGAGCCACCATGGAGCTTTACAAAGTGGTGGAGGAGGAATGGGAGAGGACACTAGCTGCCAAATCACAGGCCAGCTAGTGCCAGGTTTGAAGAGACAACATGGAAATAAACTTTACATTTTAAATTGACATTTTGGTATGGCAGGTATGTGGTGTTGAGCGACTGCCCGGTTACAGGATCAACTCCTCCTACTGTCCTGTTGACATGTGAATGAAGATACCACGAAAACCTGCTCATTCAGTGAACTGGATGAATTTAAAAACCGTAATATGATCATGGGAGAAGAATATATTAACTGTCAGGTCAGACACTTTGCTTTGATCTACAGTTTCAGCAGTTCTTTCTCAGGGTTTGCATTGTGTTTAAAGGTGCTCTTGCCACTAGGAGGCAGTCATGTTTTCATCCCAGCAACAAAAGAACATCATTGAAACAGTGTCAATGATCCCACACCCCCCCACAAAAGAAATGTTTTCCGCAAGGTAAGTGTTAATGAAATCTGCAGTTCAGCGGTTGCAGGACAACATTCAACATTCTCGCCATTTGAGCGTGGACGATAATGACTTTTTAAAGTCTGATCAAATACCACTAAAAGAGCTCATTCGTCAGTTTTTATAGTTTTAATTATGTGAAGAATTGAAACAAAATATTGCTTTGATCAACTAATGATGTTCTTCAGGGAGATTTTAGAATTTTAGAAATACTGAGTCCTGCATGTGGCTTTTATGGATAAGAAATGGTTACACTTACAGTTATACTATTTCATTTCCAGTCATGTTTTAAAATGTGACTAAATATTTTTTTAATGTAAATGTTTGGAGAAAAAAAAAGTTAGAACAACTGCAAACATAGACGTCTAGAGAGAAGGAACTGTTAAAGTAGTCAGTGATCCACCAACAGGATCTAGTATATTGGAGCAGGAGGCCTGAAATTCATATAAATGTTGATTTAGTCCCTGGTCATTATCCTGGCAAAATATTTCGACACCCGATTTCCACAATAATTTAAAGTTACACATGATAACGGATTGCCAAATCCCCTACACCCACCAAAATAGAGGACATGACCTCTGTGTCCTCAATGGTAGCTACGTCCTTGATGCTCTACATGACTATGTTTATAAGACTCTTACTTGACACAACCAGCATCCAGTTGTTTATCTGACCTCCAGTCAGTTAATGCAATTCTGCTGTTTTGGAATATGGAAGTGCTTACCTTCAGAGTTTGTTTCTTTCTATGCAACGTTGGACGAGTTCAGTTGTCTGCTGTAGATTCAGCTTGGTGCTTAACTTCAATAAATCATTACCACAATCATTTTTGATGTATTAGAATAATTACTGTATTAAAGCACACAAAACTGTAAATATTTCAATTTTATTCAATTCTGCTGTTTATGCTGCGCGTCGTCTTTATGACAGTGAGACAACCATAGATATATCTCTGAAAACAACACGCTCATTTGCCAGTTTATTGCACTGAGAGGCTTTTCTAATACTTTGTACTCCCACATTTATATAAGTGAAGACAGATAGACAAAATGGACGGACAGTCTAATCAACACCCCTCAACATTATAACCAAGACGGTATAGGATTTATTGCATCTAGACGGCATCAGTTTTCACTCGCAGTGCCTGATCAAGTGGCAACTGAAATCACCTGGGATTTTGGTTCAGTGGGACAGTGTGTAGGATTTGGTGGCATCTAGTGGTGTGGCTGCAGATTGCTACCAACTGAGTACCCCTCCACTCACTCCTCCTTTTCAAAGACTGCGGTAACATGAGCCTCCCAGTGCAAAAACATGGTAACGCCATGTGCCTCGCTCAGAGGCCATCCTTACCATAATAACAAGAGGATCCGCTCCCTGTGTAGATATGAAGGGCTCATGCTAAGCTAACGTAAACACATCAATTTCAGGTTGTTTTTTCAGGTGATTATACAATAATGAAAACATATTTATTAATATTATATTCCATTTCTGCCAATAGATCCCACTAAATGCTCCACACTGGACCTTTAAAGTTTAAATGTATTTTCTTGTTGTTAAAGGCTGGATTATGACAATCTGAATGTCTCAGCTGAGTGAAATGTGAATACTTTTGTTTGGTCATCTTATCCACATTAATAATGACTAATGAAAACGATCTTGTGCGCAAATTTCTTCTGAGAGTACCAATGCTTTGCCTTTATTTAAGGTGAGGGATGTTGCATACGTGTATCATCGAAGTCCAAAAACAAAGTTATGCAACTGACTACATCTATTTAATTTAGGCAAAGTTCTTGCACAACTTTAACATTTGAGAACTGTGGCTTCTCTTAAAGGAAAAGAAGGGTTTTGTAGTAAAAGTCTGCAGCCATGCTAGCGACTCTGTGAGGTTGTACTCAGGTATAGTGGTGCGTCAAGCTAAATGCTAGCATCAGAATGTTAACTTGCTTCCAATGACAACGCTAACATGTTGATAATTAGCAGTTATAATGTTTAACTTGTTCACTATCTTAGTTTTACGCAGTGGTTCCCAGACCTATTCTGCAGGGGCCCCCTTTTGTAGATTGATAGATCTATCCCTAACCCCCAGGCCAGTGCACAACCATGCATCATTGATATTTAGCAACGCTGCACCCCCCTTTTTATAACTCTGGGCCCCCCGTAGGGGTCCCGCCCCCCAGTTTGGGAACCACTGGTTTAAAATGTTGGCATGCTAACATTAGAACTAAAATAAAAGAACAGCTGATGGGAATGTCATTTTTTCTGCAGGTATTTGGTCATAAATTAGAAAGTATTGAACAGATTGAAATGGTTACCCGGCCCATTAATATCATAAAATGTTGCAGCAGTTTATTAAGTAGAAGTTGAGATATTTCACTAGAGGAGTGAAGACTTTGACCTGCTGGTGGCGCTAGAGGAAAAGTCAGAGGATCATCAAAGTCATTAGGATTCATTCTCTGAGGACCATGAATATCTGCACAAGATTTCATGGAAACCCCTCCAATAGTTGTTGAGATATTTTAGACGAAAGCGGTGGACAGACAGACATTGTCATTGTCATCTCTAGAGCCACGTTAGCCGTTTCTGTTTCGATACCTAAACTCGGGTATCGTTTCAGCAATACCTTTGGGCCCTATAAGAACTCAACCTTCATCCTACCTTGATCAAATACTTTCAACTTTCTATGGACAGAACAGACTAGGATTATGTGTTTGACTTGTTCATTTCCCGTTCTGTCCAGGACCAACCGCTATCTCTCCTCAGAGCTCATCGGCAGCTCCATCATGGAGTTTTCCCTCCTCAGACCTGACAGCAGTGGTCGTCTTGCACACTGGTGTAAACATACCGTCCTATCACAGTCTCACGCTGCTCCACTTTCTGTATCCTCTGGCAAAGCGTTTGTCCTTAAAGGTGAGCGATCAGCACTATTTCCCTGCTGTGAATTTAACACCTGCTCATTAATTATACAGCATGCCATCCTTCCCTGAAAAAGCCACACGAGACACAACTGCTGGCACGGAGAAGCTCATTAAAGAGGAAGAAACACTCCAAAACCTCACAGGCGACACTCTGCTCCGACACTGGCAATTATTCACCAGCACTTTCTCATTTTAAAATCAGGTGCAACTGGAAGTATCAAGGACTTGTTAGTTTGTGTGAGCATCCGTGCTGGTCTTTGTTAGAAACGATATGAATTCAACAAAATCCTGCGAGAGTTTCCGGTAGAATGGAGCAAGTGAGAGGTGTCCTGAGGTAAAGACAAGTCCTGTGTCTGTTCTTTGTGTGCTGTCCAAAGCAGCAGCAGCTGAAACCCTCCTCCCAGTATCACCACAGAGGATGCCAAAGCGTCTGATGGTCACAGTCTAAGTAGCTGGCAAAGGAGGCAGTGGAATCCCCTTTGCTAGAAATACTTTAGCTGTGAACTCCAGTGTTTTAGGTACTCAATAGAGGACAGGAATAAACCAGAAAGCAGAAATCTGGAACAACGGCCCGAAAAGTACAGTTGGCTTAAGATCATTGAAAGCCTTTGTAAGACCAAGTTAGTAATGGCTTTGCAGCTTCTTACCTTGGTTTAAAGAGTGCGGTGGTTAAATGCAGTACTGTAGTACTAAAGGATTCATTCACCCAAATTACTTTTTTGCATTTAAGTCAGCCTCAAACATAATTTTCCCCATACACCACCATTATAAAAGAGACTGCTGACAGGACACCTCAAACTGCAAACAAGGTCAGTTACTAATCTTTGTACTGTATTATGAATTTAGAACCATGAATGTTGTATGGACCGCACAACGCAGAACTAAAGCTGGAAGCTAGAAAAGTTTTTTTTTGGCTTGAGTGCCTCATGAGTCAATTTTGCAGGGACTCCCTAAAAACTTCATCCGGGGGCTGTGCCTTACGTCCTGCGTCACACTGAGTGTTGTGTGCCCGCATTCTCATTGGCTCGCACTGGGTCGTCTCGTCACTTTTTGGATAAGCTAGCAAAACCGTAACCTAAAAAAATATTTTATTGACCTTTTTGTCTTACCCCAAGATTATTATTATTATTATTTTATTTTTGGGCCCGCCACCGAACCCCCTCTTCGAAGGACTATTTGTTTTCATTCTTTTACAAATTAAAAGCCAATGAAGGAAAATAAATGCGATAATACCAATAACAATCACAATCTTAGTCAAACCATATCACTTCAAAAAACAAAAAAAGCAGTGGCGAATAAGCTGGCCACCTCAACGGCATTCAAACAAATAAATAGATAACAGTGACAAAAAACACTTAAGAGTAGACATGGCCACATACAGTATATGTAAACAGACAAATATCAGCAACGACAGAAAACAACGACCCCAAGATTAAACCTACAGGAGACCTCACTTCTAATTGGAACTTTAAATAGAGATGATTTTTTATTTGTGATAATCGATTTACAAAGATTTTTGCTCCTTGTGCTGCTGGCACGGCTGCAACTGGGACTAGACTTCCCTGCAGATCAAATTACTTTTACTAACTGCTGATAAATTCTCAAATTGACTATCATAATGTACATGTACAACTAAATAGTGCTAAATTATAGTGACATTTAGATGGACTAAATTATGTCGAACAACATAAATCTACTCATATCTGGGGGGGTCTTTATTCTGATTTCAATGTATTAATAATCAATAGATTCGCAGCCCGGGGCTTACAAGGGAGACTTCAATTTCCATGTATGTAGGTGTCATGATTTCACCTTGGCAATCTAGTGTTTCCTTTTGTTTCCTCTGTTTCCCTGCCCTTTTGTCTCCTGTGTGTTTTTCCCTGGTTTGTCTAGTCTGTCAGTGTGTTGAGAGGTGTGGCCTTCCTCCTCCTCCTCCTGGGCAGGCACTGCTGGAGCAGCTGACAGCAATTATCCTATCATCACACACACCTGCAGTATATCTACCCCGGTCTTCCTGCCAGTCATCGCCAGATCGTTCGGTCGCCCTCAGTGGTACTAGACACATTCAGGCTCTCTTAGTTTATTGCTCTTGACTTTGCTCATGCTTGTGTTTTGGGATTTTTGGGCTCACCTTGTTTTTGTTCTCTGCTCAGGTCTGTTCAGCGGCCAGCTGTTGCTGGTTCCAACCTGCCTACTCACTCCTAAACTCTGCTCCTCCTCGACCTGGATCCTTACCTTAGTTTACTTACCTGTCTGTTCACTCTCCGACGCCATTCCACCGCTCGGAGCTCAAGTGGATTCATCTGTCCCTCTGGAAGGATTCCTGGACACCCCTCCCCTTGCCCCCCGTTCCGTGATTTAAGTATTGACATTATTACTGCCACGTTTCGGACCTCCAGGAACCCCAGTCCTGTTCACAGTACATTTAATATTTGTGTAATAAATTCTTTGTTACACCTTTTAAAAGACTTGTTTGTGTCTGCATTTGAGTCCACGCTATTGTTGAACCAGAACATAACACTAGGTGTGAGACCAAATATACAAATTATAGGAAAACATAATTTGCATACTCTGTATGCCTTCATACTTGACATGCATCAAATACTGTTCTCATATTGTATGTATGTATTATTCAGCTGAAGGTGCACTCAGCACAGGCTGAGTCTCAGAGCTCGTTGAAGCGTGCACTGCTACGTCCATCTGGGACAAAGTTTTTAGGAAGTCCTGAGCAATTTTCATTCAAGTGACTGGGCGGCATCTTTAAGTCCGGTATCCAGTTCTTATAATACATCCACTATCAAACACTTCTGCACACTTGGCTAATTGCTGCATAAAGTAGACTTGTAATTGTCAGATCGTCTGTTTCTGAAAGTTACAAAAATGGACACAACCCTCAACTCAATTCAGCCGTCAGAAAGCTGGTGCTGTTGGAAGATCAGACACACTTTTCTTGAAGCATACTGAGGCCTTTAGTCGTCATGTGAAACCCTTCACTCACCAAGTAACCATGGACCTTTTCAGCCTTTGGGTTACAGACAAAGTTGAGCAAAAATATATTGCAAAGCAGCATGTGATTTAAGTCTAGATTATCCCCATACTGCTTATCCCTCCTAAATCTCCTTGTGCATGGGCAATAATGTGAGTAATTTAATTTTATGCTCTGTTATTAGCTCCATACGTAAAAGCCAGAGCTTTAAAAGCAAAATAGGCTTTTGATTTTCTTCTGTGGGCGTTTTAATATGTTAAAAAACAAGATCTTCACCTTATTATTTGAGGCCGAATAACAAATGAAAATGAGAAACATCTCTTGGCTCGCTGATCCCTTTTTCTTTTTTTTGTAATTTATACCTTTGATAAATGCACTTCCACATTATTGATTTAATTCTCGACATTTGCAATGAAAGAAGATTAAGTGTTCACCTGCTGCATTAATAAGTCCTTGAATTACATGAAAGAGCAGCGTTGGTCTCATTAGGTAATACAATATGGATTTTATTACCCCCTGGGGGAAGTTATTGGGAGCTTGACTCCGCAGATTACCCTTTCCATACACACATCATATTAGTCACGGCCCAGCATCAGCCACATGTGCATAATTCGGCTTTTATTACCCACTGCCAAGCCATCAGGAATTTGTCCATTTTGCACATTGGCAGTTAACCTGACACATACAGAATATACACGGAGCACAGTGTGAGGTTGGAAGCATATAGGGTCACATACTGACATGTACGAAAGCTGCAGAGGAGGACATAGACATATCTATGTTGTCTTTTTGGGACAACTTGGACAAATGTTTCAGGCAAAAAAAACAAAACATGTCCAGTGGACATCCAAGAACCCAACGGTAGATTCATCCACTGTCACCAAATACATGTTCTACTGTTGATGCTGTTCTCAATTCCATCCCCACTCTAAGATGCAATGCAAAGCTGATCTAATCAATATTTATGACAAATAATTTTACAAATTTATGAGTTACTGGGCATCCAGGTAGAGTTGTGTTTTTGAAATGTTGACTTGAATGACCCACTGAAACTTTCCGAAAACCTCTTGAGTTCACAGCTTGTATATGTTCATGTTTTTAAATCAGTTATTTGTTAGTTACTGTTGTTCGTGTTCTTAGCACAGAAATGCAGAAAATGACATAACCATTTTGAAAACTGAACAAGATGACATCCATTTGTATTATTAGTCACCTAGCAACAGTGTTGTCACATCCCTTCTTCCTTTTGATGTAGCATCATCACCCACTCTGCACTCTTTGGCTTTTAGCCTCTTTTACCTAATATTGTTTTGGTTTTTCGGCGCATTTACTGTACAATTCAGTCTCACCACTTTATTTTGTTTCCTTTTGCTGTACTCGCTTGTACGTAAATGAGATCTCAATCTCAATGTGACTTCCTTATTAAAGCAGCAAACAGCAGACAGACACAGGTAGAGACGAGCTGGTGAAGAAACTGGAACATCTCTCATCTTATTTGTTTACATACGGCTCTGTTGTGCAACCACCTGATTTTACGTTTATTAATAGTTAATATAATAGTTTAATTTCTTCTACCTTTTGGTTGATTTATTTGTAAATTTCTTTTATACAGTCTTTTAACTGTGTGCTTTTATTTTGCTGTTCTTTAGTTTTTATTTTTATATTTGTGATTGTTGTTGTCTATGGAAAGCACTTTGTTCTCCCAGCTTGAAAAGTGCTATAAAAATAAAATAATAATGATTATGATTATGATTATTATTACTATTACTATATATATATATATATATATATATATATATATATATACATATATATATTATATATTATTATTATCTCGCAGCTAAAGAGACTGATAATTTTCTCAGGAGTTGGTGCATCACATTCACTAAATCGCAATAAACTGGAGACCTTATCTAAAAGATATAACTTCTTTCATAATTATGATATCTGCATCTCATAATCACGAGAAAGCATCAAATGAAGGAGGAAATAGATGTGAATTTAATCAGGTTACCACAATAAAGGCTGCATTATTATGAGATAATATTGACCGGACCTTCATTTTGAGATCTTTTCTCATATTTCTAAGACACAAAATTATCAAATGAGATACCGACATAATTATAATTATGTAAAAACATCTCCATAATTTTTCTTTGGGAAATCCAATCCAATTCCTTTACGTTGTTTTTCAAGTGGACCGAAACAAATTAATGTTGCTTCATTGCTGCTGGAGTCAATTAGCACCTGTTTGTTTGCTCCTCTGCCCCCTAGTGTCCATAAAACGTGAGTTATTGCAGCTTTAATAATGATTTATTCTTGAACCTAAAATAGGGCAGTTCAAGGTCAATGCACAATACAACTCATTATATCAAATTATAAGGCTAACTAGTTTGGGGACGTCTACAAAACCTGTAGCTTTAAATTTACTAACAGAAAGTAGAAACAAATATTGATAAGCACCTTTCTTTGTTCACCTCTCAGTCTGTCCTCCTACCTCAGCAGGATTAGGATTTTCCAGGCAGGAGGAGGAGGAGGAGGAGGAAGAGGAGGAGGAAGGAGGGAGGTGTTGGTCTTTAACACTGCCCTCATCCCAGTCTCTCCTCTCTTCACCTCCTTTCCTCTTGGCGGTCCAGACGGACACAAGTCACAGCTCCTGTCTGTCTCTGTCTCTGTCTCACTGAGAGGCTGCTGAAGGACTTTCAGTCGCAGGACAGACAGAAGCATCCGAACACCTGCACCTGTCCGGTCCGGAGGCTGCGCGAGGACACCAACAACTTCTGCACATCTGCACCAGAGAGTTGAGTCTGATGAAGATGAAGTAAGTCCATTAAAACTCTCTCACATACACGACTATTGGTTTAATTTCTTCGATTTATTTCGATTCTTGTCGCATTTTTCGCGTTCAGTTTGCCTTTATTGGTGCGTGCATGTGCTCTATTGACAAACTGGTCACTTTTTGATCAATCCTTGACTCGTTTTGCATCGTTTAACCCGTTGATGGTCCTAATATAATACTCATAAATCAAATGAAATGCTTGATATGTGCGTGATTGGGCTGCACATCCAGATATAAATCACTTATCACCTGCTGCAGCATCACTGTATGTTTCCACAGACATGGAAGTACTAAGATCCTTTATCTAAGTAATACCATGATGTAAAAATCCTACAACACAAGTAAAAATAAAATCTTGAATTCAACAGAAATATCATCTGCAAATTGTAGTTATCAAAAATGCTCATTATGAAAATGGTTTCTTTCAGAGTGTTATATTATTGTATACATTATGTTATTGCATAAGCATTTTAATGCTGTGGCTGGTCGAGGTGGAGCTATTTTAATATATTCATAGTTTACTATATAAAGTCTTAATCTGCACAGTAAGTATCTTTAGCTGTCAAATAAATGAGAATTTAAAAATATATATATTTTAAACATTTCCTGGTGACATGTGGAGTAAGTATAGTAAGTATAATCAGGTCATCATGAGATATGTTGAATAGAGTAGCCTGTGTTGGAGTTCTATAATGAAAGCATTTAAAAACATGTAGCCCATAGCTCATTTAAACTCAGTATGACTGTGAAGGATCCTAAAATAAACATATGTTAAACTATAGAGGGTGTTACAAAGTGGCAATCAGATTAATTTTAGGAATCATCAATTCATTATATTTATGGATGCACACATAACCTTTTGCTTTTTGTATTAACTAAGCTCAAAGTGTAAATTTTTCCAATAAAGCCTCTGAACACCCACACAGGTGTTTCCAGTTATTGTGGCTGATTAGACCTCTGCTCAGGTTGGAGGTGGGCGGGATTTATTAGGTTACAGATCTTCATCTACCAACTGTTGTGTTCAACAAACTGCTAACAGGAGACTCAGGAAGATGTCACTCAATAAGTCTGTACACGCCCACACAGTCCCGAGAGGAGGTCTAATCAACACCTGTGTGGGTGTCCAGAGGATTTATTGGAAAAATGTACACTTTGAACTGAATTAATAAAAAACCAAAAGGTTTTGCAACTTTGCGATTGTTCATTAATGTCAGTGACAGAATAAAGGGGTGATCCCAGCTTTTTGAATCATAGTGGGAATGTTTGCTGTGTTACATATTTGCATTTAGTTTGTGTAATCCAGAGCACAATATAAAGGCTGATTATAGCTGTGATTTAATCAGAGAGTCTGCACTAAAACAAGGCACGTCACTGTGGACACAAACAGAAGTTAAGGCAAGGCAACTTTATTTGTGTAGCACTTTAACATGAGGCTATAATCAATATTTTTCGGGCTTTAAGGAGCTTTATAGTTAGTTTGAGCTTATTAGTTTATCTGATAAGGTATTGTCCATTTTATGACTAAAGCATGAAACTTTCTCCAGTGTTTCTATAAACCATGAAGTTTATTTTCAGACCTAGAGGCATTTCAGATTTGACCACTGGGACTAGGCAGAGAGTGAACAAATTTCAGTTTTTTTTCTCCCACTTTTTTGCAGGCATAAAGGCGGTATACATCAGTTATGTTTTATTTTTACGCCCTAATTTCTCATAGATTGCACAGAACAGATCTGGGTATAATAAGACGATCAGATCTGGGTATGACGAAAAGTTGTTAGAAGTTGTTAAAAAGTTATAGCTTCCTTTACACCTGGAAATAAACACATCTACTTCGTAGGGTCAGGAGCCCCCGTGGGCAAATTGGTGCTCGAGCAGAATTTTGTAAAGGGGACATGACTGAGGCAGCTACATCTTTATTAGAACAAAAATAAATAGGAAATTAGGCAAAGATGTACATTATTACAAGGGAGAGTGATGGGGCAAAAACTGAAAAATGCAATGCTGAGGTCAATGACTTCTCAAGGTTACCAGAGGTCAGATACAAATTGCCTCCATCTCTGAAATATGTATGCAGATTATATGCTGAAACTTTCATGCTTTAGTCATCAAATGCACAACTGATTTCTGCCCCACTATATCTGTCTTGTAGAAATGATAATAAAGGGACACATTTCTGAATTCTTATATTAGACAGCTGTTCCCGTTACACGTCAGCAAAGGGTGCAGTTTTTCAGGTGTTGTGTAGTAGGGTTAAAGTCTTGTGGTCTCTCAGTGACTGACTGGCTCTCAGCAGGTCATGCAGGTCACTGTGGCTGCTGCACAGTTTGTCTATAACTAACAGAAAGTGAAGCGTCTGCAGTAGCATCAGTAAGTTTCCTCTGAGATGTGACTCAAACAGACCAGTGATGTGTTGTTTGTGGTTGTTTTCTTTTGTCACCCTGTCTGAGATATAAGCCCTTAAAGCTCACAGTAATTCTGTTTAATCAGCTTGTGGCATGCAGACTACAACACACACACACACCAGAGTCTTGTAGCTTATGGCTTTTGTCACTTCTTTAAGAGTTTTGCCCCGCGGCACACAGAGTCAGCGGCTAACAGCTAATAAGACATGGCTGCTGCTGCTGCTGCTGCTCGAGGCCGACTGGTGAATCGTTTCCAAATCATTCCTGTGAACTTAACGTCTCTCTCAGCACTCAGTCATGCTGTACGGAGTCTCTTTCTTCCTCTCTGCCTCCCTTTTCTCTCAGAGGTCTCTCCATTGCTTCCAGCCCTCCCCGGCTGCTCCTTGCTTCCTGTCAGATTGTGTCAGTCAGGGGGGGTTCGGGTTGCCCCTGGAGATGGGCACACTGAGTGGTTCGAGGTGGCGCGATGTGGGACTGGTGGGCCGGCGTGATGGAGGAGCTGCAGAGGGGCAAAAGGGTAACGGCGGTGGTTCCTCGCTGTGAGAAAGCAAAGGGGTACAGCATGGGGGAAGTGGTGGCGTCAGGTTGAACCAACGATGCTGAGAGAGGCTGTGTTCAGCTTTGTAATGTGTGTGTTTGAAAGACTCTGAGAGTCTAGGCAGTATATGTCATTAAGGTTCTTTCACATTTATTGATTTTGAATCTCATATTGAATCCGCATATCAAATCTGAATCCTTTCAAATCGATTATTGAATCATTTCAGGTTTAGCTTTCAATATTCAAAGATTCAATTCAAACATGAAATCACCTTATTTTATCCATGAAGGCAAACAACAATCTTTAAGTGATCCTATTGAGCATATGTGTATTAAAATAGACAAAAATATAATTAGTACTTTATTGAATTTGTTATAAAAACATTGTCGCATTTTGGTCGAGAAATCAAATGACTACATAAACATAATACAAATTTAAATACAAATAAAATAAAGATACAATATCATCAAAATATTAATAATAAGAATAACAACAACAACAATAACAACAATAATACTAATGATATAATCATAAAATAATGAAAACATACCAAATATATATTCCCACATAAATCTGCATTTTGAAGTTATTTAAGGCAATTAACTTTAGATAGCTACAGCAGCAATATTTGTCAATTAAACCAGCGATAGCTATGATCAGTGCCAGCTAGAGATGAGAAGCCTGTTGGCTGATTTCTAATTTTGCTCTCTGTTTATTAAATGAGTGAAGAGAGATTAAAGATTCAGTAGCCTCTAAACTTCTAAACCGGATCAAAATCGAAATCTTAATCATCACATGATGTCAGTGTGAGTTTGTAATTTCAGTAACTTTATTGAGGCTATCTCATTCTCTCTGTTCTGTTACTTCAAGACCGGAATTTCCTCTAAATTTATGCTGACACAAGCCTCTTCTGACTGCAGCGTTTTTCAGTCTTCTGTCTGATCGGTGTCACTACAGCGCACGAGAGAGACAGCGATCAAATCCACCAGATACTGATCTTAATAAGCGGATCCCATAAAAATATATCTTCATCAAAGTCATGATAAAATTCACTGTTTCCATAAATTCACATTCATTCAGTCACAGCGGACAGTAAACTCAATTTTTAGTGCCAGAGAAATCTCTGGTACATATGTTTGGCTTATTTATGAGGAAAAACCCCTTGAGATGTACCATCTTGTTGTTAGGTATCAGATTGGTACTCAGTGTTACCAGATGCCCTGAATATAGGCAATACAATTGGTATCGGTAGAGAAAAGGTCAGATCGTTGCATCCTGAAGCGTCTTTTTAGGCCCCGCCTCGGCTCAACTTTATACAACACAGCGTGACATCATGCGGCAAGGTGCTGCGTCGGCCAATCACATACATGCAGGCTCACATTTCTGCTAGATTGCTTTGTAACGTGATCGCCGTGTTTCTACTGTTAACCTCGCGATCATCGCATGGAAATATAAAATAGCTAACGCTGTGATTCACACACACAAGTTACATTAGTTTTACATTAAGAAAAACAATTACGAATGGCAAATACTTGTCCTATACATTTAGCAAGCAAGCAAACTTTATTCATATAGCATTTTATTTAAGTCGGAAGCACAATATGCTGCACAACGTGTGAGCAACCACGGAAGTTGCATCCACAAACACTATATTAATAGTGTAAAGATAAAAATGTATACATAAGTAAACTGATTTAATGATAATTAAGACCGGCAACCAGTCTGCGGAAAGGCGCAGCTAAAAAGGAATGTTTTCTGTTTAGTTTTAAAGGACGGTAGTGTTGGGGCGCACTTAACGTGATTGGATGTTCCAGCAGCTTAGAGCATAAAAGCTAAAGGCAGTTTGACCAGTTTTCATGGAGACCTGTGGGAACAACCAGACAGCCTGTTCAAGGTGACCTGAGGGGTCTAGCTGGTATGTAGCTCACAAGCATCTCAGAGAGATATTTGGGTACCAGACCATGTAGGGCCTTAGAAACGAGCATTACAATTTTAAAATCAATTCTAAAATTTACTGGAAGCCAGTGTAACGACCTCAGTCGTATTTACTTTTTCTAGTTAAAACTCTAGCAGCTGCGTTGTGGAGCTGCAGAAGATTGAGATGTAGGTAATCCCGTGAGCAGCACGTGACAAATTTTAGGCATCTAAATCTACAACAGACGTAGCAGAAGTAACTCAAGGCATTTTTGAAATGGTCTTTTTTGTAGTTTAGGTATGAGAGGACTTGTTGTGTTGTATGCTAAGTGTACGTGTGGACTATGTACCGGAGCAGCAGCCCTCTCATCACACACTGGGTAAAGTGACAAATGGGCCAAAGTCTCACGAAGCTGGTGCAGTCCTTTAAGAATGTAGTTCATCCCCTCCCTCCGCCTCCTCACCCCCTTCCGTCCTCCCTCCCAGCCTCAAACGACCTTTCCTGGCAAAACCGAGCGGTCAAACATGCTCTCTCTTGGCCCCCGCCGCCTTTTCCCTCAAGGTGAAGTCATTGACTATTCAGCCACTTGTGATGCCTGTCTTTGCACTTCTGATGTTGCCTGGGTTGCGTCCTCTGCCTGCTCTGCATCCCCATAGGAAAACCTCTCTCTCTCTCTCTCTTCTCCTCCTCCTCACTGAGGCTGTACACCCAGCTCAGCCCAACAAGAAAGAGAAAGAGTGAGTCAGACAGATAGCTGATGAGTTTGAAATGAAGGGATTGTTAGATTTGAATAGTCAGACATTGGTAGGAAGACTGTCAGGAGCAATTATGTCAAATTTGTCCATGTGATGAGAAAGTGAAAAGAGTATGACAGGAAGCTGACAGGTTCACCGTCTCCTTTATTCTAACTTTTTACTATTATGACTATTATGGTCACACATATGCACATACTTATCCATACACATACACTCAGTATTCTTTGTTTATATAAAGAAAAACAATTTATTTTAATTGTAATAGAGTAGTTTATTAGTTGTGTTGTTGTTGAACCTGACTGAAAAAATTTCCCAGGATGAACTTATTGTAAATATATCAGCATTGGTGTAACAAGAAATATTACAGAGATCTTGAAGATATGTTTGAGGCCATTTAGAAACGGTCTCCATTATATAGTTTGTCGACCATAGAGTAAAGTGTCCTGCTCTCTACATACTGTATCTTGGTCACAATTCTTTAACAACCAAACATAACAAATCTTTATAAAAAGGTTTATGTGATGCATTTATGTAAATGATTATGAATATTTACCTATTGTTTTTATTAAACTCTCAAATATTATTAGAATCAGCCTAAAAAAAAATCCATTGTTAGTTGGGATGTAATTTGGAGTTATAATTTATAATCTTTATGCAGTATGCTAATAATTCTCCAGGGCAGTATGTGGCAGCTGCTGTAATAAATCAGCATTGATTTTTCACAGCGCTTTCACATTTAAATCTTATATTATGGATGTGGGTGTCTCGCAGTCTGCAGCTCTGTTCGGTGAAATGATTTGAACGGCTGGCTTTGTCACGAGTGGCATTTCTGTCTTCAAGGCTTTCACTTTGGAGTGACGGAGCCAAATTCAGGCATTAAAAGTGATGTTGAGTGATTATTTATTAATCCTGTTTTGATTAGAAATGTGTCGCTGCCGAGAGCCACAAAACAAACTTTAATTTCCGTCGCAATCTCAAGTATAATACCCCTTTCCGTCAAAGGGAAGTACTCATTTGACATACAGTAATTGTAATGTCAAATTGTAAAGTGTGATTTTCCACCTTGTATAAAAGACTAAAAAGTCTGGATTTAGTTCCTCCAGGTGAACTTGTTGTTAAAGCTGCAGTGGGTAGAAATTGAGCAAATATGATTAAAGAACAATATTTGTATAAAACGGTCACTATATGACAGTAGTGCATGAGACAGGTAGTCTGAAAAAAATCATGTGCCTCTGTGTCCTCCGGTGTCCTCCGGTGTCCTCCGGTGCTCCTAACGGCATCTGCAAGATTTCACAGGGTTAGGCTTAGGCAACAACACTACTTAGTTAGCTTTAGGAAAAGATCCGGGTTTGGCTTAAAATAACTACAGAAGCGGTGTAAATTCAGTATGGAAGTAACGTGACAAATAACTCAATGTTAACTTCTGGTTTCACACGGGACACGACACCAGTCTCCTGGATAAAAGTCTGGTATTTTCTTATCCACCCATCCACCCCGACCTCCTCCCTATGCAGCGTTAGCTGCTCTTGATACTTCCCAGTTCACAATTACGTGGATTATATAATATGTACACGAATCAATACATTCAATTTCGTGTCTATTTCATGAACTGGTGTGCGACTGAGCTGGATAGGATGAGAGGCTGACACACCTGTCAATCAAGCAAACATGCACAAAGAATACTTTTCTTTTAAGATTTAATATAGCACAAATGTACAGTAACAGTTATTGGACACACAGTAGAAGAGGTGTTATTAAGTGTTGTGAGTTTGGAGCTTGTATGGAGTCCAAGATTTCTTGGTGGCAGCATTTAGTGACTTCAGTTCAGTGACCATGAGGTTGTAAAGAAAATGCTCCTCTCACTACCATTTGGACCCTTCGATGGTTGCAGTTGCCTCATGCAGCTTTTTGATGATATGAAGTCTTTCTCTTGTTGGATCAAAGTCTTTGTAAACACAGTTTGAAGTGGTTGGTCAGAGAAGGAGAGAAGAGAAAATTTAACTTATCCCCAAGCAGAAAAAAAGGTGTTAATAGGTATACAGAGAAAATAGGATTACAACACAAAAAAGGAAAAAAGTGGAAGCGACTATAGTGGAGGATGAAAGGAGTGGTAATAATGGTAAATCTAGTTAAGTTGGAGGTTGGGCTTCAGTCCGACCCTCCGGGGAGTTTTTGGGAGAATCAGGATTCAGCTCACGTTCTGCAGCTCCTGAAGTCTGACTCACAGCAGCTAGAAAGCTCCAAGGACACACAGACAGTCCCTCTGTCTGTCTGTCTGCTTCACGCACACACTCACACAAGTCCTCATTGTTGGGATTACTATATTTTGACCCATGTTTTTATGCATTTAATAGTTAGCAGACCAGTCCATATTGTTGTGTCAGCATGTACAACTACAAGTCTCGGATAAACTGGGGTTATTATTACATTTTTATTATTGATTGAATTATTAGTTAATATGAATCAATTTCAACATGCAAAACTCTTGATTCATTTAAAGCTTGATAAACATCTGCACCACAACTTTTATTTATCAATGTAACGTAATAATCACAAAGATTTTCATTTAAAGGTCCCATATTATGCTAATTTTCCGGTTCATTCTTGTGTTTTGTGTTTCTACCAGAACATGTTTATATGCTTTAATGTTCAGAAAACCCTTTATTTTTCTCATACTGTCTACCGGAATATACCTGTATTCACCCTCTGTCTGAAACGCTCCATTTTAAGCACATCAGCGGGGCGTTCATATGGACTCTTCTTGTGAACACGGTAAACATGACCCCGTTTGAAGGCGCCATAAATATATTTATATATATAGACGATGACACTTCAAAAATAAGTGCCAAAGAAAAAGAATCACATTCGACATTCAGAAGAAGGCAACGAAAACACACCTGCAATTACAGTTTATCACCATATATGTAACGAGATATAAGATAACAAAAAATGTATACAACGGACAAAAGATTTCATCCTTGAAACAACCTAAACAGAACCTTAAAACAACCCAAGAGGTGTCTCAAACAATGAAAATAAATGAGATCGATCTAAAACAATCCCTCATGTTTCTGTATGCAGGATGAATAGTTGGTATTACTCACGGCGTTCAACATGATGGATAATGTCATCATCCTATCTGTTTTCCTGCAGAGATTCTGCTGATATCGGCTCACTGACTTTTACTTCAGTCGCAGTTTAAATGTTTGATGAAAGTCGGCCACTTGCCATCGTTCTGCTCTGAGTTTGATGAATGACTCGGAGTATTAAGTCAATATTTGTTTTGTCTCTGTAGTGAGTGTCTGAATTCTCTTCTTTGGTCAGAGAGGGAGAGAGTCACGACTAAACTAACTAATAAATCAGTGTCTCAATCGGGTGGTATTTGATCTTGTGTTGGTGGACTTCAAGTCTTTTAAATCAATTTTTAAAACACTGAGTGAATAAGATTTTTCAGATATTTCCTAATTAGTTTGTTGTTTGGAGTTAATCATAGACTGTATATAAGAAGTTGATGTAGTCACCGTGATGTCAACCATTGGTTTATGGACTGCTGTTTTGAAGCCTCAAGTTGGGCATTTTTATCGTCATCATCTTGTTTTTTTGCAACCAGAAGCGACACGAGAGGGTTGAGCTAAGTACAACAGAACGCTGAATAAGACATTTTTAGGCCTGTCAATCACAAGGTAGCCCAAACTGGATCATCCCCTGCTTTATGGTCTATTTGACTCCAAATGGGTCCATAATTTACTAAATGAACATCATGTATTGAAGAAGACTTGAAACTAGCGATTGAGACCATAAACTCATGTTTACAATGTTTACTGAGGTAATAAATCAAGTGAGAAGTAGGCTCATTTTCTCATAGACTTCTTTACAATCAGACTTCTTTTTGCAACCAGAGGAGTCGCCCCCTGCTGGCCATTAGAAAGAATGCAAGTTAAAGGCACTTCAGCATTGGCTTCACTTCTCAGACCAAGGAGTAACCCACTGGAGTTCACTGAATAATGAATTATCTTGAGGTAAATTTTCCATCAGAAAAATAGTGAGAATGCTGTAACATGATAATCAATCACTCAGTTATAACATGCAGTTTATAAGTCTTATTAGATTACTAAATATTTATGCATATCATTATATATAAGGATGGGTCAGGAAAGGTATCTGGAGATATATTTTGTGCTTTATCAGTCTAAGAGAATTTACAGAATTATCATTCCCCACTTTTATTCTGAATGCCTATAATGAAGTCCTGCTTTAAATGTTATCCTGAAATGCAATCTGTTTTCACAGTATTACCGCCGGAGGCCTTCATAGATTCCATTTAACATTGTTTTTTACTAATGACCCAGTTTCACTTCATTTCACAGCAGTCCTTTTTCCTCTACCTAAATAAAATGTCAGCTCGGTACCAACACTTCTACTTGAGTTGACTTTTTGTTGGGAAAAAAAAATCCCAAGTAGCAAATGTAAGTGTTTGCTGTAAAACCAAACTCTGCAGCCCAGAGGTTTTGTGTCATGTTCAAACTGGGTGTCCTCTGCCTCCCTTCTTGTCTTTCAGCCACAGACCGGATGTGCCTCTACCTGTGCTGCTGTGTGCCATCTGTCTCCTCGTCCTGCCATCGTCCTCTACCCACCACCAGGAGTCAGGTACGCGCCCCTCCTCCCTCTCTTTTCGGCGCTGACATGCACCACTCCATTAAATCATACATGACCTCTGACTTTTAAGGGCAGCGGGGTGCTGTTTAATCATTTCCTGTCGTTCATCGTTTTTCGCTGACATGCACTCTCTGGAGGACGTTTTCAAGGTTGTCTGAGTGTCGCAGCGGGAAATCAGACTGATACGGCTGAATGTCTTTTCCTTTAGTTGGGCTGTATTGAGGGTATTGACAGATTTCTTACAATACATTGACACATATTGTATGCAAAGCAAAATGGTTTGAAGGAAATGGAGAGTTTTCAGAATCAAATGGGCAATAACTCTAAATAACTGACCTCTGTTGGTGACCAGTAAGAAGTACAACAATATGACAGAGATGTGATCTGATAATAACTCTACAAACCTCCTGCAGATATAATATTGTAATTTTGTGCTTTGAGGCAGCAATAAGCACGTATATATATGCCCATATCTACACTGTGAGTAATCCATCACCTCTGTCCAATTAAAGTTTTTGGCCTGTAGTCAAACACTGATATTAAATGTCAAGCTGTGGCTCTAAAATATTGGATGCAGGGTTGCGCTACGAAATGGGGAAAGGAACTTTATATTTCAGGGAATGGAAGGTAGAAATTGTTTCTTGCGAGCGCAACAGAGAGAGTTGTTTATAGAAGATCTGGGGCACCTTTATAACCTTTATAAAAATAAACTTAATATAGTTTACTGACAACCCTCCTTTTTTCTCCTTCTTCCACCTCAGTGTTTTTTCACTATATCGTGTTGTATGAAATTTTGTGCAGACATTCCTGGTGCCCAGAGGATGAATACTAATCAATACTTTAATGTGAAATATCTTGACAACTATTGTATGATGTTGAGTTTGAAGGCTCATTCTTGACTTTGGAAAGAACAATTTGACAAAAAAAAATTCTTGTCCCAAGATCCACTCACTCTTTTTTTTCTACCTTAAGCTTTAAAGGGTGACTTCTGTATTTTTCAACCTGGACCCTTTTTTCTTATGTTTTTGTGTGGACAACAATTACTGAAAGCTGTGATGGCAAGTGAGCAGCGTCAGTGTAACGGTACGTCCACTAAAAGTACTTGTTTTTGCCACTGACAGGCTCAGATCGTTGTTATAAGTGTCTGACAACATCATGGAAAGGACCCTACAGAGAAATAAAACCTTGTTCTTACCTTTTCTCCTGATCCAGTCTGTGTGTTATTGTGTCCAAGTCCCGCTCAAGGAGAAGTCTCGTTGTGAAATCTGAATATAAAAAGTAGCATATTTCTCAAAATGTCTTCTATACTTTGAAACCTGCCTCTCCTCAGATGATTCGAAGCTTCTCCAGGTGACCATCCCCAACACGCCACCCGTGGTTGCCGTGCTGGGCGGCTCTCTGACTTTACCCTGCCTGGTGTCTCTGGCCCACCCGCCGCCATCTCCCTCCACCAACGGCCGCCACGCCGTGCTGTCTCTCCCCCGGGTCAAATGGAGCGTGCTGACTCACGGCCAAGAGACGGAGATCCTGGTGGCCCGCGGCGACAGGGTGAGAGTCAGCGAGGCCTACAAAGACCGAGCCTCGCTGCTCAATTACGCTTACTCCCCCGCCGACCTCACCCTGCGGCTGGAGAGCCTGAGGCAGAACGACACAGGCTTCTACCGCTGCGAGGTGCAGCAGGGCCTGGAGGACGCTGATGATGTGGCTCAGGTCAAGGTCAAAGGTGAGATAGATATGAAACACTTTTGAAATTCATCCTTTTTTTGTGCTTAAGTACAGTACTTGAGTGTATGCACTTTGTTACTTTCCACCACCGGGCATGTGAACCCCTCTTTATCACCGTAGTGACAGATAAAACCACCACAGGGTGTACGCGGATCAGAAGAGACAAATTCATTAATTACAAAAAATACAAATGACATTGTAGGGAGAAAGCAGAAATGAGATGTCCCGATGTATCAGAATTAATGGTGCTTGTCGGTACTTAATTATGCAATCTTGTCCTCTTTAAAATATTCACATTGATGGTTGATGGAAACATTTATTTTGCCAAAATGTCAGAAATTTGCTTTAAACTTGTCACTCTGCCTCTGATGCTTTTTTGCAGAATGATCGCATAAAACGAGACAGAATTCATGAAGCTGCTGGTTTAATCATTTATGTTTTTTACAGGGGTGGTGTTCCATTATCGTGATGCATCCAGCCGGTACGCCTTTACCTTCGAGCAAGCCCGAGAGGCCTGTGAGGAGATCGGGGCTGAAATTGCCACTCCAGAGCAGCTCCTGGCCGCCTACCACAGCGGATACGAGCAGTGTGATGCCGGCTGGCTCTCAGATCACTCAGTGAGGTGAGCCCCTGACAGAACATGGTCCAATGTCAAACAGGACACATCACTCAACACTGGATCAAGGGAGATGGAAAATTCTGCATTTTGTGTTATGGAGATTTGTGGACGCTCAACAGCCCAAATCCTTCATGCAGCTCGACAAAAACGACAACACTGACACGTTGCTGTGCATGTGGCTGAGGGAGCATCCAGTATAGAGGTCTGATAGTGGCCCACTCAGCCAGCTTACATATGATACTCTCTGCACATCTGTACATCAGAACACACAGATTATCCAGCTGAGAGGCACTCGTGTGGTCAGAAATCCAACATTTCTCCCCACTTCAACGCTCAAGCTCAAACAAGTGTGATGTTTGGAGAGCCGCCATCACCGAAGAAGAGGTGCTTGGTGTTTCAATGCTGTGCAACATTTCATTCCACAGATATCCCATCCAGATGCCAAGAGAGGGCTGTTTTGGGGACATGGATGGATTGCCGGGAGTGAGGAACTATGGACTGTTAGAGCCTGATGAGCTGTACGACGTCTACTGCTACGTGGAGAACATCGATGGTAAGACAAACAAGGAATTAAAAAAAAAAATACTTTTTTTTTTTACCTATCCTCATCAGTTAAGAAAACATTTCCGACAGTTTTAATTACTGGAATTGGTACAAGCAACATGAGTGTTGAGAAGGCCAGATTGTAAACAAATCCCAGTTTAACCCAGTTACATTGTATGGTCAAAAGTATGAGGACACCCTGTTTTGTGTACTTTTATTTTAAGTCTTTTTTTTTACTGGTTTGGACCACTTAGTTTCAATGAAGGGGGATCTTAATGCTACAATATACAATGATACTGTGGACAATAGTGCTTCTAACTTTGTGTCAACAGTTTGTGTTCGTCCCTTACATATTTCAACTTGACAAAGCCCCGTGCACAAAGCTAGCTCCATAAAGACATGTTTTTTTTTCCAATTTGGTGTTACAACCCAGAAACCCTGGACAAAAAGGGTCATGTCAAGTCAACTTTATTTGTATAGCCCAATATCACAAATCACAAATTTTCCTCAGGGGGCTTTACAATCTGTACACCCTCTGTCCTGTACAGTACGACCCTCTCATCTTTAACAGGGAAAGAAAATGGAATAAACCTCAGGGGAGGGATCCCTCTTCTAGACGTGCAATATATGTCGTGTGTACAGAGTAAAAACATAATGAAAATACAACATAGACAATCAATATGACAAAGAAAGATACATATAATATGAGCATATATGAAGAGATGGATCCAGGAGGATGTCAAGCAGCTTCTAGGCATCGCCCAAACAGATAAAGCCTGAGCAACACGACCTCCTCTCCACCATGGAACTAAGAGAGAGTTCACACCACATGACGCTGATGTAATTAGACAGAATAAAGCTATTTCGTTTTTTAATCTAGGGTTTAAAAATGTATTTTACCACAACAAACACAACGATTAGGAGAACTGAGGCAAGCAACAAAAGAAAGAGGTGGTGCTGGTGGAGCCACATTAAACAAATAAGCTTCTTATGAATTTATATTTTTAGCAACTTCCTGGCTGGCTTCCCAAAAACATAAATTAAAATAAAACCTGAGCTACGTGGCTCCTCTGAGCTTACCCGACAAAACTAAACACAACACAAGGGAGGCATCCACCGTGCCTGTGAAGTGCACGTAGGAACAATCTAAAACCCTTCAGGTCAATTCAATTAAACTTTATCCTCTCACAAACATGGATGTAATGTTGTCTACGTACTTTTACTTCTTTATAACCTGTCTGACCTGATTGTTGCATGTCGATCAGTGTTTCCCAAAGCCCAAGAGGATGTCTTCAAGTGTCTTGTTTTGTCCACAACTCAAAGCTATTCAGTTTACTCTCATAGAAGAGTAAAGAAACCAGAAGGTATTCACATTTAAGAAACTGGAATGAGATCATTTCTTAAACAGTTACTCAGATTAATCGATTATCAAAATAGTTGGCGATTAATTTAATAGTGGACAGCTAATCGATTAATCGTTGCAGCTCTACACCTGATCATGCTCAGCACAAAAACCACAGCGAAGTAACAGGCATGTAACATCTCCTTGTGTAAAGGTGAGGTGTTCCACGGCACCGCCCCTCAGCGTTTGACCTTCTGGGAGGCCAAGGCCTACTGTCTGAGTCACGGGGCCGAGCTGGTCACCACAGCTCAGCTGTACGCAGCCTGGAATGATGGACTGAACCTCTGCAGTCCGGGCTGGCTGGCAGACGCGAGCGTGCGCTACCCCATCGTCACTCCCAGAGAGCGCTGTGGAGGCGGCGAACCCGGGGTCCGAACTGTCTATCGCTATAGCAACCAGACAGGCTTCCCCGAGGTTGACTCTCGACACGACGCCTACTGCTTCAGAAGTAAGAGAACAATCTTGTGTTTGATAAGTATCCTGGTTATTTTCTGTATCCTAAGGATCAGGATCAGGTAATTACCATAACATTTGTGGACCTGTTCCTAAATGAGCTTTCTTGCTCGACTCTCAACCAAGTTTTTTTCCTTAGGAATATGTTCAATCAAATCCTGGACATTCAAAATAACATTTTGTAATTATGCTCTTTATTCCAGGCGATAACGGTCATTACACAGAATCTCCTCAGGATTTTCTTGCCACTGAGCCGGAGGACATTGGCCAGGATATTGTTTTCTTAACTATTCCTGCAGAGGAGGAGGAGTTCAGACAGACCGAGGCGACGGAAAAGGGGGTCGAAGAGGTCCAACACGCCCAGACGGCCAATCCTGTAAAGCAGAGCCCTGTGGAGGCTAAGCCCCCAACATTGAGTTATGACAAGGAATCATCGTTGACGATAGGCGTTCATCAGTCTGTCACTCCTCCATCTGAACATCAAGAGCACGTGTCCACAGGAGAGGACACCTGGGAGGTCATAGAGAAGGCCAGCTACCCAGAATCCCATCAGCCTGCACCTGAAGAAACCCCCCACACAGATCCTGAAGAGCCTCACGCACTTCCAACAAATTCTCCAAAGGATGATGCTTCATCAGCAGTTACTACGACTGCTGATGAAGACTCCACTTTACCCACAACTGATGCGACAACTTCAGAGAGCGGAGAGCCCTCAGAGCATCATATTTCTGTGACTGAAAGTCTGGGTACGCCAGCTGTTAATGCAACATCTGGAGCTGATGTAAATGAGCTCCTCAGCAGCTCTCCGGAGGTTCCTCAAGAGGGTGACCTTCCTGTTTTACAAGAGGACCACACTCAAGATGACCACCTGGAACTCCCCTCTGAAGCGGAGCTCGTCTACTCGAGCACCTCTTACGGTGTTTCAGGGCAGCCAGAAGAGGCCAGCGCTAGTTCTGTTGAAGAGATGTCAGCAGTGACTCCATCACCCCACGCAGAGGAAACAGATGTTCACCCCACCACCCAGCTGCCATCTTTTGATAACAGTACCCCTGAGAACCATCCAACAGAGGAAGAGTCTGGAGAGGAGAGTGTAAATCCTCTTCTAGATGAGGAAACACAAAACTCAGTGACTCAGAGTTTGGTTGGTATGGACGTCTTTGCCACCTCTGAACTGGTCCCTACGTCTGATTCAGGTACGTATACAGTGACTATCAAAGATAGGACGTTAATAACAAAATGAATCTAAGGTTTTTTAGAGGTTCCTAGGCGAAGTTCGGATTTGGAGCCCCCCCTCCTGCCACCGGCGGCGCCGCTCTAGGGTTAGGGTTCAACCCCTAGAGCCCCATAAACCACAACACACATCAGACATCACAATAATTTTAAGACAAAAATTAAGATTTTTATTTTCATAAATAACTGTATTTATTATAATATATATAAAACAAATGGTCCCTGATATTGTTGGCTTAAAAGTGTTTAGTCAGTTTCACTACAAAGAGTTACAAACGTGAAAAGTGTATTTCTTTCTTTCTCTATTTATTTGTTTGCTACCTCAATGCAGAAAATGAAAAAGGGCATCCAACCCACATTTTCTTTTACATTTTTAAAAATGTTTTGTTAGAGGGCAACACCAGAAGGTGACGCCCTAGGCGACCGTCTATATGGCCTATGCCTTAATCCGGCCCTGGTCATCAGGATTCCTCCTTTCTAGGGACTATCGTCGTCTGTGGCAATCCATCTGAGATATTTCACTCTGAACAAAAGTGTTGGACCAACAGACTGACAGACCAGCATTGACATGCCTATGGACGCTGCTGGCATGGCTACAATCATTATTTGTCGTATACCTATAAAGCAAATGTCTACATACAAATCTTTAGTTGGGACGGTTAATATTTTGGGTACTTCTGATACCCTGTTTCATTGTCACTTAGTACCCATGTTATTTTTATATTTGTTTTTATGTCCTGCTGTAGTTTTCCATTTTCAAACTAAATTGGTTTAGAGAGAAAGATGGTTATCTTTAACATGTCATTTCAGATGATCCCTTTTCTTGGCAGGTCTTGAACACACCCCAGAGCACCCAGATGTAACTGTGGAGTCGTCCATCCCAGTGGGTCATGATGAGGAGGACTCCAATAGCACTTCAGAGGAGGAAACACCAGATGATCCAACCGACCAGAGTGGACTCATCCATCCTGCAGAAACCCCCACAGCAGAGCTCATCACAGTCACAGACGACTCTGATGTGAACGCTCCTGTCCTAAACACTGATCCGGTCACTTTGTTGACATCCCATGTATCTGTAACCCCGTCTCCCCCTACTGTGGAGGTTGAAGCCAGCTCTCCAGAGATTATAACCTTCATACCCGAAAGCAACACTTCATCTGGGGCCGAACCTCTGGAGGACATCCAGGACAAACTTGAACAGGAGGTATTAGGAGAAAGCCCAGAGGTATTCCTCAGCACAACCCAAAATACCACAGACAGCGATCCGGAAGGGACGGAACTAGATGCCGGAGAGGGATCAGGTGAATTGTCTGGAGGAAGCCCAGAGGTCAAACCAGGACTCATGTTGACAAATCCAACTCTCTCAACGGACCACACTTCTGCAGGAGGTGACGGTGAGGATGCCACTGATGCGCCTCCTCCATCAGATGTCAAAATCACACTGATCCCTCATCTGACCCTCACACCGGGCTGGGAACCAGAGCCTTCTAACTCCACACCGCAGGAGTCTCGCTCTGATCTGGAGTACAGCGCCGAGCCTCCTGATGACGGCTCTAAGGAGCAAGAGGTCATGGCTGAGATCACCACCAGCAGCATCAACAGTGAGTTTAAAGGAACAGTCCACTAATCATTGATCATGTAGGCTTGAAAAGTATATGTGAAAAGTTTGTTGCTTGCTCTTTTGTGGAGGACCGAAGCTTCATCAATCACGGTGGAAATAAAAAGTATATAGAAACGCATCACGCATTTTTTATCTGTTCAAAATGTACCTTAAAGGGAGATTTGACAGGTATTTAATAACCTTATCAACATGGGAGTGGGCAAATATACTCTGCTTTATGCAAATGTATGTATATATTTATTATTGGAAAACAATTAACAACACAAAACAATCACAAATATTGTCCAGAAACCCTCACAGGTACTGCATTTAGCATAATATGCTCAAATCATAACATGACAAACTGCAGCCCAACAGGCAACAACAGCTGTCAGTGTGTCAGTGTGCTGACTTGACTATGACTTGCCCCAAACGGCATGTGATTATCATAAAGTGGGCATGTCTGTAAAGGGCAGACTCGTGGGTACCCATAGAACCCATTTTCATTCACATATCTTAAGGTCAGAGGTCAAGGGACTCCTTTGAAAATGGCTATGCCAGTTCGGAGCGTCATTTAACCTTCTTTGCGACGAGCTAGTATGAGGTGGTTAGTACCAATGAATTCTGAAGGATTTTCTAGTTTCATATGATACCAGTATCTCCATTTTTCATCTTACAACCTCCAGAAGATTGATTGCGTTAATGCGTTAAAGAAATTAGTGGCGTTAAAATAATTAAGGTGTTATCATCGCGTTAACTTTGACAGCCCTAATTTTGATAATTGATTAAAGCTGCAGTTGATAACTTTGAGCAAATATGATAAAACTTTATTTTTATAAAACGGTCACTATATCCTGACAGTAGTACATGAGACAGATAAGCTGAAAAAAAATCATGTTCCTCTGCCTCGAGGAGTCTCTACCGCAGCGGTCAATCGCTGATTGCGAAACTCGTGAACTTCGGTCAAACGGTCAAACTAGGCAGCGCTGATCAAACATGAATCAAGATTCTCTTACTGTAATGTCTATTTCTATCCTCAAATGTCTTCAGAAACATATAATCCTAAAAAAAAACAAAAAAACATACTTTACTGTTTTTTTACGTTTCATACACTAAACAATTGATCAATTAATCCAGAAAACAATGAGCAATTAACTGATAATGACAATAAGAATAATTTGTATATAATAATTAGGGATCAGCAGATTCAATATTCATATCTGTTTAAAATTCTTTATAAAGACAGACCTAAAATTGTCAATATGTATAAAAACCCCTTTAAGTTGAGTTGTCTGCATTTAGAAATAACCTGTGATCAATCCCGTAACAATAAACTTTCTCAACAGACCATGGATCAGAGAGAGGTGAGGGGGAGACCAGCACCGATGAGCCTTCAGTTAAAGTGTGCACGTGGCATCCGGACGAGGAGGAAACCACCGGTCCAACACTCACCGCCGACATCAGTGATGTAACAATCTCTGCTCCCACCATGTTCCCAGAGTATTCTGCCATGGCTGCCTCGCTGCCTGTGGCCAAAGTTTCTGCTGCAAGACCAGGAGGCATTTCAGGTACATGTGCTCCATAAAATCTACTGCACACAGCAGACATAACAGCTGGTGTTGTGTGAAGGGGGGAGGGAACATCTGTCTCCGAAAATGCCCAATCAGGAGAGAGATTTACTGGACGCTGCAATTTAGCACCTCGAGCTGACTCAGCGCAACAGAGAGATTAGCTTCCCGTTCTGAATTAATTCTCTTAGAATAATAATAACACACAGTAAGCTCACCACAGGCATCTCCTCACTGTGTTACATAAGAAGGGTTTTATTATTATATTATTATTATTGGTTGAAGAATAAATAGCTAATTCTATTCTTCAAGACCGAAGACAAAACATCTCCAATAGCTATGAATTTAAATGTTGTCTTTGATTTTTTTTTTCATATGCACATGCACAGTATTTTTCTAAATCATCCATTATCATTGACTTAACAATGTGTGACTCACCAATCAAACTGTGGTGAAAAGCAGCTGGAAGAATTCACACCTTCACCCTTATTGTGAAAATCAATTTCAGGTTGAATTCACAGTGTTTATTCACTTAAAGCATAAAGTTGACGTAGCCACATGTATTCAAAAGGTAATGTGATTTAGGTTTTTTTAGAAATTAAAATTAGGATTTAAAATGTTTTTCTTTATGAGCATGAAATGAAGAACACTGGTAGTAAAACTGGACCTGGCTCCACTGTAATGGTTCAACTTTATCCATTTATCACTACAGGCTTTTTAAACTTTTTACTGTGTCGCTGCATCAGTACATTTTCAAATTATTACAATATCATTAATTTTTAAAACCACAACTTCATTGTAATCTGTTTTTTTTTTTTTAACATTGATACTGGATCATGTAGTAACTGAGAAGTGGGTCCCATACCTGATGTAACAGCTCCCTCTGCTGGCGCCTCCATGTACGGCAACTTCATTTGAAAATTAGATGTTCGGCAGGTTAGGCAGTTAAGGCAATTAAAGGTTAAAGGTTCCTCTCTAAATTTGTTTGTGGCGGTGCAGGACTCGAACATTTAAGAAAAAACACCATCAAGTCTGATAAAACAATTGTTGGCATGAAAGGCAATATGGAATATAATTTCCATTCAAATGGAAAATAACATATAGCTAAATCTGGTACAAAGTATCTGACTACTGCATTTAATGAAATAGATTATATTAAAAGTTAGTTTATTGGTTATCTTCAGATAGCTTCTTCTGGAATAGTATTATTTTAAGATACTGAATAATGAATATATATAAAAAGCTCTGTTAATACGTACCACCATCTTCTTCACACAGCTGCAGACTCCTGCCTGGAGAACCCTTGTTTGAATGGAGGCACTTGTATCGACGGTGAACCGACGAAGTGCTTTTGTTTGACCGGTTATGGAGGAGACTTGTGCCAGACAGGTTCGGTGTCAACTATTTGATAAACATATAAACACATGATCTTCCAAGTACTAGAAAGACAGAGTTCCTACTGATTCCTCTCTCGTTCTGCTCAGACCTGGATGTGTGTGAGCCCGGCTGGGAGAAGTTTCAGAGCTTTTGTTATCGTCACTTTGCCAAGAGGCAGAGCTGGGAGGCGGCTGAGCAGCACTGTCGCATGTGTGGTGGACATCTGCTTTCTGTCATGACCCCTGAGGAGCAGGACTACATCAATGGTAAAACCCCCTGAAGAACACAATCCACTTAGATCAACCCTTTAGTGATGTGGAGGCCCAGATTTCGTGACTTAGATGTCATTTCACGGATCTCAAGAAACAGTTGGAGAACATGTGTCCAGCACCTTGTAAATCAATATGTGAAGAAAATTATCATTTATAATTTATAAATTGTGCTGTAAAACATGTAGTTCTTTGGTTCAGACCTCTGAGGTTCAACTCAACCAATAACATTGCTCACTTATCAGTGGTGTTTGTATGTTTTAGAATCACATACACTTTTGATTATTGATAGTCAATCACTTTGCAAAAAGCACACCACACTTTTTTTTTTTTAGATTGATTAATAATTTCTGGCTTGCATTGTGTTCCAGTTTCAGTATGAAAACAGTTAATAACTTTTATTGTTTTGTCAAAGTTTCAAAACTTCCTCAGACGTTTAAAAATTGATAGTTAGGTGCCGATCTTCGAGCTTTCTTGTCAGAAACTCAAATCCAGAAGAGAAACGATTAGCTTACTTGGATATGATGAAGGATGCTGGTACAGCGGTCTATGATGCATACCAACAGTTTACTACTTTTAAATATAAAATTATCATAATCATTGAAAGTAACCTTTACAATATGATTAAAAAAACATATAAACGGATGCAAAAGTGTGTATTTGGAGGCGACCGTTCACCAGGAAACCATCAAATCTAAGGTGTTAGGGTGTCCTTGAATGCAGGGACGAACATATGTCTTGCAGCAGATATCAAACTAGTGATCTTTCCTTCTAACATTCCTCCAATTCAAGACTCCTGAAAAATCCAAAGTGATGAGTTTGTTTTAACATCGAGGCTTCTCAGAAGAGCAACCACCTTTCATGTCTTCCCTTTCATTGAATCCGTTATTTTTCCTAGAAAATGTCACGGTTTGGAAGTTGGTGTTTCGTCTGGCAACGAGGCGGTGAGATAGTTATCTGACATTCCTTTGGCGGTTGTTTTTTGCTCTGCGGAGAGTTTCCATGGAGAGTATATAGACTGATACGGTCAGAGATCTCTGATCAGTTTGTTGGTTGTTCCTCGCTCCAGGCTCAAAACTAAAGGAGGCTTTTGAAGTCAGGGCTCCTAAACGTTGTCTCCTTAAAACCCAGCGGACGGTGACACTTTACTTTTAGCATTTATAAATAGTATGTAAACATGTATTAAATGGTATACACACATTATAATGTAGTTGTACTCAGCTAGAAGGCCATTTTTAAGTGTTTTTTAATGAATAGTATTTGTCAACTAAGATAATTTATTCTATGAAGACGTATTTTATGAGACATATCTTCACGTGTTTTACGATATTGTCATTTATTATCTGTTAATACAGCAGCCTCCACTTATGGATGCCTCATAGCAGGAGGTACAGTTGTTGACAAATACATTAATAAACACATATATATCTGCTTATAACTACATTATCATGTGTTCTAAATGTGTGTATACTGCATATAAATGCTAAATAGGGGGACTTGTCTCTATGTTATTCTAATAATAATCTTATATTCTGTCTATTTTATGTCTTTCTTTTGTCTTTTATTGTGAAGCGCTTTGTGAAGCGTGTGATGTAAGGTGCTATTACATTTAAATGTACTTACCGGTACTTACTTTATATACCGTATATAGCTACAATGCAATGACCCCTCTCTTATTTTCTCACACTTTTTTACTTGTAGACAAATACAGAGAATATCAGTGGATTGGACTGAATGACCGAACCATCGAGGGAGACTTCCGCTGGTCGGACGGGAACCCTCTGGTGAGTTTTACTGCATCAATCACAGAAGAGAATTACAGTTTTTGAATTGTCTCAGCTGTCTAAGTCAGGTTATTAAAACATAAAAATCAATACTCAAAAAGCTATATTAAATTTAGATGTTTCCTTCATGTGACTCTCTCCGTCAGCTCTTTGAGAACTGGTACAGAGGTCAGCCCGACAGCTACTTCCTGTCAGGTGAGGACTGTGCGGTGATGGTGTGGCACGACGGCGGCCGCTGGAGCGACGTGCCGTGCAACTACCACCTGTCCTACACCTGCAAGAAGGGCGTCTGTGAGTTCATTTGAGCTGCACGTTTTGTAAGGTCTTATTTTTAAATCACCACTGGTGGTAACGTCCTAAGAGGTATAGTTGTCTCTCCATTTATCTTCTATCCAACAGCATCCTGTGGCGAGCCACCCAAGGTTCCCTACGCTAAGGTGTTTGGGAAGAAGCGGTTGCGTTACGAGACCAACACCAAGGTGCGATACTACTGTGAGGAGCGTTTTGTGCAGAAACTGAACCCTGTAATCAAGTGCCTGCCTGGCGGCCAATGGGAAGAGCCTCAGGTTACCTGCATCCCATGTAAGTGCATCAACTGTCTGACCTTGATTAGCCATAGATACTATTACACAAACAATCTCAAGCTAATAAAGTGAGTGATAAAATGATTTCTCTATAAATACATGTAACAGAATGGCACAGGACAACAACAGGATGTTCTAGTAAAGGATTTAGTTATAATTAAATAAGAAAAACATCAGCAAAAATGTAAACTTCACTCAAAAGTAAAATCTTTTAATTGAACCCTGGCTGTCAGAGATTGCAGGCAAATGCATCCATCCACCTATTATCTGTCCAGAACACCTTCACTAATGTATTCTTCTCATCTTCTTTTGTCCCGAGCATTTTAAAGGAAAATTCACTGATTTTACCCCCATATCCTCAAGTGATGTCACTTGAGTCAGCATCTGTTGGGGATGAAGACTACAAGTTTGAAAATGAAAAAATCTGGTGTGGAGTTAGAAAGAGTTGAGATCTCTTTAGCCCGCTGCTCATCTCTGCTTGTGGCTATAGGGGCTCCAGGCTACATTAACCGCTACTAGCATAATACATCTGAATCTACCAACTGTCGGTGGTTGAGTTGCATAATGGGTATCGAAGGCCCAAATTTTGACCATGGATGTATTAAGAGAACTGGATACAGCATTGGAAGCAGTTCCGTGTTCATTCCTATGAAAGTTACTCAGTGGCGCATGATGCCAAAATGGCTCAACTTCCGACTGGAAAATTACCCGGATCTTCCAGCGATCTTCTGCATCCATTGGGCTCGTAGAGCAGGCGCAGTAGCGTCGGCCTTGGTCTGGGTCTCATTCACATGAACAGAGGAAGGGAAATAACTCTGGATACGGCTATTAGTGCATTTTACAACTTTTAGGACCTAATGGTTTAAATAAGGGCTTTTCAAGTGTTCATACTGGGAAGTTGATTCACCTCAAAAAAAATTATCCGCTGAGTTACAGACGTCTCTTTCCCAATGTAAGTGACCGACACGGAAGTTGCACTACTGTCGTTTGGCCGTGACGAAAATTGGGATCAACGACCGCCGCACTTCGTGGGGACTTGATTTTGACAAGGAAGAAGAACGCATGGAATTAAAAAAAAACGATATCTCTGGTTCTGCTGCATCAAAATGGACCCTTTTTTAAACTGCGCAATGAGTACTCTTTAAGACATTTTGCTCATTTTCACAAAGGTTCAGGAGACCGGGCTGATCTGGAGCAAATAAAACTCCTTCATAGTAAAGGCTGTAATGCTTTAATACTTCTGTAATACTTTTCCGTCTGTCTCCCACCTCTAGCCCATTCGATGGAAGATGACCCAGTTACCTCACTTCCTTACCAGCATGAGGAAGTCATGGAGGCCATGGAGGCCATGGAGGTCAGAGGCACAGCCACAGAGAAAGCAGCTCCGCTGTTCTGGGACATTAAGTGGAATGTCTGAAGACATCCTGCCTTTTTCTTAAAAAGAAAAAACAATATTTCACCTCCTCTTTTCCCCCGTTTCTTGTGTCTCAAAAGACTTTCCAGTCCAGTTTAAGTTAAACTGTATAAATTAAAGTCATGTCAAGGCCACAGTTCTTACAGTCGTGGAGAATCTGGAAAACTTGCTGTAATCCAAATACATGTTTTTCAGTAAAGTGATGCATGTAAAAAAAAAAGGTTATGGAAGTTGGGATGAATTTGGCCAGTTGAAACAAAAACCACACTCCCAAGCCTGAATTCTTCTTGACCTAGAGATTCCTGGGAAAGAATATCAGCCAAAATGAATTTCTTATGAACGAGTCATATCAAGAGATAAGAGAGGACCCTCCACACTGTTCAAAACACTCCACAGTGGATTTTTATCAACAGACAACGCATTGATTCAACATCTGTCTTCCTTCCATTCTTGTTTTTAGCTCAGGACAGTATGTAAGATCCTCTCTTATCTCTTGACTTTCACAGAGAAGGACAATTTTTACGCTGGAGGACATGTTTTATGTGAGACTGTCATATAAAAGACCCAGAATCTAATTAACAAAATTCATATGAAGTCTAAAGTTCTCGTAACGTTGCAGAGACTCATTTATCAACATCAACATCAGGATATGTTAATATTTCTGAGACAATTCTTATTAAGCATTTAAATGTACAAGTCTGTACTACCCTAAACCAAATTAAATAGGCTATACCAGTATATGTGGGGGTTAAGGGATCCAGAATAATTCTACTTACTTACTTTGGTGAGCTCTACTCTCATAGCCTGTTCAGTGACATTGTTGAATTCTTAAATTTGACTGCTGGTGCGATACACGCTGTATTTTAACATATTTGTAACAGACTGCTGTTCATGATAGTTTGCAGTTTAGTGTGTAGTGTGAATGAATTCTCAGCATCAGATGGTCTGACATTCACTAAAGCGTAAAATCTGGAAGATTCCATGTTTTTACTTTTGTAGTGAATTATATCACTGTTGAGAGCCTCTCCGGTACCTCCGATATACTTTATTTCCCACAGACTGCACTCTTGAAACATGTTCATTTATTGTGTCTTAAGCTTCAGACAACTAGGATGTACAACCTAGGAAAAAGAAAAACACATTCCTGACCCGGACGCAGTTACTCTTTAAAGCTGCACTAGGAAACATTTCACATTTTAAGGCCTCTGCACACCAAGTCGGTATTTTTCATATGCATTTTTTTTAACCCGTCATCTGATAAAAAGCATAGAAACGCACAGAAACCTTGCACACTGAGTCCCATGCATTTTATTATTCTATTTGTAGCGAAAAATTCGTAATACAAGATAAATCTGAATTAATTACAAGGATGCAATGTATAGTGCTATAGTCCCAAACGGGGCTAATAAAAGAATGAATGACATTAGCAAGAAGCTATCGTTTAGCTGCCTAGAGCACACTCACTATCGTCTAATCTTTCCTACATCCTTTGTTTTGCGACAAGCTGTTCTGCAATCACCTGCCACAATCTATAACTTCCGCATCTCTGTATTATTTACTGTGTTTCTTGTAAAGTGCTTTGTGCTGGGAGACGAATAGATGAAGTGAATCAGCTTATCGGATGCCATTTGGATGATGACCTTTGCATTGATGGATGCGAAAAACACCCGCAGAAAATCAAACATTTAGATTTTCGGTGTGTAAATGTGATTGACACGTGAGGTTGTATTTATTTTTGATCCCACCCACACAAACCTGAACCACCTGACAGATCACAGACTCTGCTTGTCCTCTGGTGCTTTTTATTCAGGTGTCTCAAGACTTTGTTGTATGGTTTGCTAATATGAACTGTATCTGTATTAACATACAGTATCCTAATCAGAGAGTTTAATTTTAAATGTATGTAGGAGTAGTAGTCTACACTGGCACTGAGGCGATCGCTGTTCTTCGGGGATCAAAGAGGAAAAACAAATATTTCAATGATGCAACAATATCTCATCTACTGTATCTTTTCTAGTTTTTAAAGGAGTGTTGTATTAGACACTGTGACAGTAACAATGCAGGTGATGTTAAATGAACGCATACTAAATGTACAAGTAGAGATAATATAGTAAAAATGGATCCAATGAAAAAGGAGAAGTAAAATGGAATTTTTTTATGTAATCTGAATTTCTATTGTTGTCACATGTCTGTTGATTTAACTGTATAACAATTAACACATTAAAAATGTTTGTAAAAATCTATTCGTAATATCATGACTCTATTATTCACATGACTCCTATTTGATCAGATAAACAATACTTGACTTTACAATGTTCTTTTTCACCTTATGTCATATTCAAGCAGTTTTCAATGATCGTCCATGACTTTTGAACCACAAAATAAGAATTGCAGAGCTGCAGCCTACGCAGGATTTTGCATTTATTATCATTTGTGTTCCAGGTGCGGTTGTCGGGTTTATATTTTTTATCACCTCTGATTCAGTTTCTAATTGAATTCTGTTACCAAATCTCTCCTAATTATCTACTGGATGTGAGTCATTGTCCCCCAAACAAACTTTGAAGAAATTAGTGCAAATATTGCTCAAATAACTTAATGCCAAATGAATACACTGACATGTGGACATATCTTTATTTGAATACATTAAATTACATGTAATTAATTTACAGATAAACCAGTTCATCTTTTAACATAACCAGCAGCGTTATTTACAGTTCAGAGTTTTAGCGTCTTTGAATGAGCTCGCAGGAAGCAGCTCGGTCTCAAGTTAATTGGACACGCTGGCAGGTGCAGTGATCGACCCAGAATTAACCAAACATATTTAACTTTACCTTCACTGATGAGTTACTCTGTGCAGAAATGTCAACGCATTATTCCAGGTTTAGAGCAAGATTGATGATTGTGTATGTGTAACATGTTTTATACTTTCATTCTGGCAATTCTTCCATTAGTCAAAGTGGTTTGTGGTTTCCAAAATAAATGATGGTTTACTGTTTTACCAGCCAATTATTTCTTAAAAGGGACATATTATGAAAAACTCCCATTTTCAGTGCTTGTGCTCATACATTTGGGTATCTGGAGTGCCTACTAATCCACAAACAGTGAAATAAGACAACCTAATTAGTTTTTTGTGGGCAACATAAATCAGAAAACATGTGATTCAACAAGCCATTCAGATTTGTCTCCCCTTCCTATGTCACATGCAGCCTCATGAGAATATATCGCTCACAGCTTGAGAACTACCTTTGCAAAGGTGCACCATATTTTTCTCACAAGCCAATCAGAGCAGACTGGGCTTTTTCGGTGAGGGGTCTTAGAGAGACAGGCGTTAAAATGGAGCGTTTCAGACAGAGGGTGAATACAGGTCTATTCAGACAGACAGTATGAGAAAAATAATGTTTTTTTTTTAACATTAAAGCATGTAAATATGTTCTAGTAGAAACCCAAAGTACAAGTATGAACCTGAAAATGAGCATGATATGTCCCCTTTAAATGATTATTCATTTTGACGACCAAATTTTACCAGCATTTTGCCAGTAGCTCGTTGACAAACCGTACCCAGGAAAAAATAAAATGTCTCTTTATATATCAGTTTAACATAGATTTGTTCTGTCTTTATCTCAAACTGAAGACAAATACCCACAAATGTGGGTACACTTTTAAAAGAAAATCCAAAGACGTTCTATCTGTTCTCTAAATTAGCTCTGCATCCACCAAGTTAGATGTAAAAAGGGCCTTTTGTTTTAGAAATTAGACTAAACTATTCTACTTTCAGTAATTGTCTGTTGCTTCAGATGTGGCATTTCTTGCTCACTTGAGTTGGTGGATCAAGCTGTATATATATGCTGTGCAGTGATTTCTGAGCCTCTGGTTCTATTGCTTAGACTCACAGCTCTGTTGAAACACGCATGTAAGAAGTGTATAGTTCTTTATTTTAGGCTACCTATAGCAATAGGCGCCGTACAGATGCATCATCTTGTTTTGGAATCCAAATGAGCGCACCCCTGCTTCAGGGATGCCCCCACAGTGCTCCCTGGGGTTGCTGATGGGAAACCGTACGCTGCCGTCTTTCAGCCATCCGCCGTCACACTGGTCGTAGTTTTGGAAACGCCAGGCTGAGTAAAGCTGGCCGACCAACGCCAGCTCAGCTCCCTGGCGTTGACATGCGTGTTCTGCCTGCTTGAAGGAGAAAGACCCCGATATGTAGGAGACAGAGCCTGTGAGAGGAAGGGAAGATTTATGGAAACACATCCAGAACTTCAATCCAGTGGCTTCTTATCATTTAAATGCTAACGTAGTTTTGTTTAAAATGGGTCCTTCATTTTTAACTCTGACTGCAGTGGAAGTATTTTCCCACTAATGAACTTTTTCCATCATATCGCAATGTCGGCCTCAGTTGTGTTATTCTTTCTGTTCATTCTGCTTCTCTGTCCCTCCTTTCAGCCACTTCCTCAGGCCCCTTTCATTGCCATTCTCCACCTGTCCACCAGATGCCCTCAGACCTTGCCACCAGTCCCAGTTACCTGACTCTCATTCAACTGCTCACCTGTTTCTACTTTCCCCTCATCAGCCTTGCCATTCCCAGCACCTGACCTTCTCCGCTCACCTGCTCACCTGCTCACCTGCTTCCTATTCCCTTAATCAGCCCCCCTTTTCCCAGTCAGTTGTCAGATAGTCAGTGAACACATTTACATGCACAAAATATTCAGTTTTTTCCCCTTTTTCTGAAAAAGACAATCTTCCTACTAAGCTGTTTACACGACTAATGAAAATGTATATTCCACTAATATTCCTATTTACATGCAGTAAATACTCTGACTATCATGTAATGTATTTATTGCAGCCTCCCTCTTTCATTCCTTCTTGAAAAAGGTCGACGTTACGATATTTGTACATATCCAAAAAATCTGTTGATATCCAAGTCTTTGTAAAAGTAGGTGTGTTTCTCCTTCCGACCAGAAATGTGGGCTTTTCTTTTGGGCATGCATCTCTGCAAACTGACGGCTAGTTGATTTGTGTACAATACACAGAGCTGGCAGTAAACAGGCAAGAGGCTGTGTCGCAAATATACAGTAAAAACTCCAATTGAGACGCATATTCTGAATGTGCTGTATACATGTCCAAAGAATGCTCCTAAAACCCGAATAATATTGGCATATCCTACATGTTTTAATTGGAAAATGCTCCATTAGGAATAAGGCCTAATTTGTAACATTCAAACGGAATATGTTGTTTACATGACCCGTACCAATAGTGGAATATTAGTGTGCATGTAAACGTAGTCAGTGTTTGTGCCTTGCTTTCCAGTCATCTGAACCTGTATCTGTTCCTGCACCTTTATCTGAACCTGCCTGTTTGCTTATGTATCCTCATTCTACCAATAAATCCCTGAACTCTTCCTGTCTGTCTGGACTGTCTGTACTTGGGTCCTTTCCATGCCGCCTCGCACCCACCCGTCTGACACATCATGTCTCACCAACAGATTTTATTGTTCTGTCAACCTACGATCAGTCCCACTCTCACACTGTAGCTACAAAAGGTCAATTTGTTGCTACAGAGTTGACATTCTGTATCACTATGTTGAAACACAAACACAAAATGAAACAAAACCATTTATTGTTTTTTAGAAATAAGCAGAATAAAACGAATGGATGTATTTTTATTGATTGTATTCATTATTATTATTATTATTATTATTATTATTATTATTATTGTTTTTAGATCCTCACTCTGCCTGGAACATAGTAAAACTTCCAGCTTTCTGTCATGAAATTAGACTAAACGTTGATCCGAGCCACTCCAAGCTTACCAGACGCCTGGGAGGTGAAGCAAAAAGCGTCGAACCGATCGTGATTCTTATCTTTTGGTCCATAACTGCGAATGCCAGGGAGCGGCTCTCCTCCACAGACAGGTCGAGGATGAATAATGGGGTAATGAACGGTCCCGTCATCGAGCCAACCGGCATTACACCAGTCTAGACCCTCCGTCCATGCTGCAGGAGGAGACATGCAGATTTAAGAGAGCTGATAAACCTGCAGACAACATATTATTGGTCGCACAGCGTGTGGTACCTCTGTACAGCTGGATGTATGAGGCTAATGTTCCATCTTGTTCAGCACAAGCCTCCTTAGCCTCATGGAAAGTGAAATTGTAGCGGCCCCTTTTACTCTGATACGGGAAGACCACACCTGGAGATAGAAGCTGTTTGTCAGTGTTTATGTTTATACACTTGTACTGTATCCTGTCTTTCATCAAAGACATGATTCACAACCATAAACAATCATCTTTGATAACATCCATGCCCTTATGTAGATGTTTCAAACACATATTTTACTTCATTTATACCAGTAAGACCTGGCGCATTCCTTCTGTTTAAGTAGAGTAGACACTAGGCTTCTTATTGCTTCAATTACCTTCAATCCTCAACGTAATGGCCACACTCTCATCCTCGATGCCGTTGACAAGCTCGCAGCGATACGTGCCGCCATCTTCCAGCTCAAGACTGCTGAGCTGCAGGGAGGCGTCCATGGTGTGAGCCTTCCGGAGGGAAGCCCGCGGTCCGAGATGGCCATATAGCTTGAAGGCATGTGCATTTGATATCATGATAATGTTCTCCTGCCCTACGTGTTCCGGCTCCAGCTTGGTCCATTTCACTTTGTAATGGCTGGGTCTGGTTCTTAGGATACATGGCAAGGTGGCGTTTCCTCCCCTTTGAGCAACGACCTCAGCGTACACAGGCGGGTCGAGGAGGTACTTCAGCTTCTTGGTTGCTGCGGGTGAAACAGGATCCAGGAGGTGTCAATAGAGTGCTGCAGGAATTAATCCTAAAACCCGGAAATGAGTTAGCATTTTTGCACTTCCTGTTCCCTCGTCTCGAAGTCAAAGATTTTCACATTTTGTTCTACGCCATAAAATTAGTTGGTAAATAACCCACTTGTGAACATTAGTTTTTTCCCTCTGGCGATTGCATTTATCCATCAAAAATCATAAAAGTGGTGTTCATTTGCGAAGTCTGAACATGTAAATACCATATACGTCTGTTTGCCACAGAGCTTGTTTTCTGCAATAATCCAAAATCCAATGGAAAAATCCCATTTTCCCTTTTTTTCAAGGGAACCAGGGCAATGCGAACTTCTGGGTTGGCTTACACAAATATGTCATCCCTGCAGCACTCTATGCCACCCAGTGTCAATTGGTGCCTTCAAATGGTTTACTGTGTTCATGAGAAGAGTCCATATGAACGCCCTCCTCTTGTGGTATTCACAAGAAAGTTTCGTAATTCTCAGAGTTCACAAGTTGTGACGTGTTTGTTGACGTTGTCAGAAATGGCAGAGGTCATGGAAGTTAATTTTTCAGCGCATAATATTGTAGTTTTAGTCGTATATTGTTTTTCCTTTGTAATTTTATAATATGTCTGAGGAAAATATTGATATTCCCAACGGCCTCATCTTTGTCCTCTGTCATTATACCTTTGCATTTACTGCATTATCATACCCACTTGCTAGCTTGCTAAATTGTTAACCTCTGTGGCTTCCAGATGCTGACAGTAACGTTAATATTGCCGTTGCTTAGCAGATGTGTTCTCACAACTTAACCACTTGAACGCCAAGCATATCGTGTACAAGACTCCCCACGTTGTAAACACGAGCTCACGAGTTTCATTTGAAGGCACCAATTGTTACATCATGTAGTTAGTTATTTAGATACTGTTTTTTCTGAACATGGTGCCGTTGATGCGAGGCAATGCAACGTCATCACAAATCTAAAAGAATATATATATAAAACTAATGTATGTATCCATACATACATATATGTACAAATTTAGAGCTTGGTACACAACATTTAAGAACATGTCACAACTTGAGCTAGATCCTAATTATTCATTCACTTACCTGCTCTGTATTTACCTACTAACTCTCCTGTCATTACAGATCCAGCCACTCCCACCTGCCCTGCAGTGTTTCCCGCCTTTCCCCTCACCCGACCATCTCCGCCCACTCACTCACCTGCTTCCCATTTGCCTGATTAGTCTCTCGGTATATAAAGTGGCCCATCTCCACTCTGCCTTTGCCAGATTGTCTAGTGTGCATCCCACTGGTCAGTGTCATTCTGCCTGTGACTCAAGCTTTTGGGTTCAAGTTGGTTTATTTTCTGAACTGTTACACATGTGACAAATGTGGAGTTGAAACCATACCACTCCGTCTCGTACCAGCGCAGTTAGGGTTGACATACAGAGTATACAGTAGAGCAGTGTAGCAACACTCTGCTGCCTTGTAAGCATCGGTAGAAGAAAAGTCTAAACAGGCCAACAACATTTAAACACTGCTTGGATGCCAAATACCTCCCTGAACCTTCTCCAAGGCATGTCTTTGTAGTCTCTCTGTGCACACTTTCAGACAGTCTCTCTTTGAAGGCCTTCATGCCACACTTTGTCTCTCTGTCCCTCCTCTCCAGACACATAGTTCTCCAAATCACCATAAACATTGACGATTTCCATCCGTCCACAAGATGCTCTCGACTTTCCCTCCTTTCCCCATCCACACACCTGTTGCCACTTCCCTAATCAGCTCTGCCAGGCCTTCCCTGCTCACCTCCTCACCTGCATCTCATTCCCTCATCAGCAACTCTCCACATAATAATACACTTTTTGTTTAGTCAGTTTCAGAAAGAAACAAATTGTCAAACACAACTTTGATGTTGAAAGGTGGGAGGAATGGGTTTCGGGTGCAGTTAGATGATCAGACAAGCACTTAATTTCCCTTCATTCATTCATTAGCTGCTGACAAGGAAAACCTCATTGATCACATTCACATTAACATTCACATTACTGTACCTGCTCTGTTGGGGGTATATATAGCTGAAGACCAGGTGAATGTTAATAGAAGAATCACAGCACAGTTCATTATGAAGGGAGTCGCTCTTCCAGCTCCTGCAGTTCATAAGAAAACAGAGTTCTTACTAAGATTCAATCTTATTTGGTGCACAAAACCAATCACACTTTGTCTTTGTTCTCACATATGATCTGAGAAATGATGGTAAATTTGACAAATAATCCAAGGTTTTATGCACTAGGATGGCAAATTTCATGTTAATATGATATTTACAAACTGTATTTTACCCTTAGTCTGAAATCAGCAAAGGTAAAGGAAGAAAAATACTGTAGTTCAAACCTGAGAAGTTGTGAAGATGCAGATGTGCGCTCATCCTCCTGCGTTGTCCCACATGCCGACGATGTTTTTAAAGTGTCTGAATTCCTGGATAATTCATAACTTTGGGAGGTAGAAGCTGCTCCTCATCCCTGTTGGCTCTTCTGTCCAAGCCCTGAATGATCCGCTGTCATACCCAGTTCATCTCTCTCTCACTCTCACCCCCCCTCTCTCCTCACTCTGGTCATATGGTCCAGCCTGTTGTTAACAGTGTGTAAACAGGATTGTTGTCCTCTCTGCTCCAGATGCTGATGACCATATGGAGGTCTGACATGCTGTCTTTGTCTCTACTGGTCTCTGATTTCTGCTCTCCGTAGCTCAAAGTGAAACAAAATGAAAAGAGTACTGAAAGGATTTAAAGGTTGAGTAAGTTCACACTTTTGTTTCCACATCTGATGTGAAATGGGCAGTTGTGTTGACTCAGTAGTTCTCCCCGTGAGTATTAAACCAATCTTTACCTCCGCCAAGGAGGTTATGTTTTTGATTTGTTTTGTTTGTTTGTTTGTCAGCAGGATTACAGAGATACTAATTGACCAATTTTCAGGAAACTTGGTGGGAGTGTGTAGCATGGGCCAAGGAAGAACCCATTACATTTTGGAGTGGATCCGAATCCTGGAGCAGATACACCAATTATATTTCACTTATGGAAACGACCTTGGCTGAGGTCTATGCTTTCTGAGTGCCTTTCTAGTTATTCGTAAAGTCAGTGATGTAGAAAATAAGCAACTGCAATGGTTGGCACATTTTTATCTTGTTAGACTTTTGGCCACACAACATTCAGTGATTTCACAGAGAGAGAGAAAGCTTCATCTTTAAGACCTGGTCTGACTGAATCCAACTGGTACCCGGAGTTTGAGACGCAAACCCAACCTCAGACCCAAAGCTTTATTTCATTCATTACTTGCCATTAGCCAGCAAGTCTAAAGCAGGTTGCACACTACTGTCTCTTTTGATCTTCCCACTGGGCATTGCATTATCAATTTGAAACACATCACACACATGGATGTGGTTAATTGGGACAGTCAAAGAAAGAAATCTCTTAGCAAATGACTTAAAAAAAAAAACACACCAGAAACTGATGGGTCTCAGGTCCATTAATATAGATGGCTGAAATGTTACTGTTAACCTCTAAGAAACAGTTCAAAACACATCAAACTATGGTCATGTTTTTGTCTATCCTAGTCATAGACTGTATATAAGAAGTGGACGTAGTCACCATGACGTCACCCATCACCATCATGGTTTATGGACTACCGTTCTGAAGCCTTGAGTTCAGCATTTTGGCCGTCGACATCTTGGTTTTTTGCAACTAGAAGTGGCACAAGAGGGTGGAGCGAAGTATAACCAAGTGCTGAGTAACACATTTTTAGGCGACCAGAATGTTACAATTAACTTTCCTGAACTGAAAACACACTGTTATTGTGTATTTTGCACCAGTTCAATACATCAACTTGTTCTCAAGGGTCAACGAAGGGTTATTCATTTGCAAAAGACTCTCATTTTAAAAATTTAAAAGAGAAATTATTTGATAAAATCATTTATTGAGAGCTAATGTGGCATTAATATCCTGTCTGTTTTGTTGCCAATATGTCAGTAATAAAAATGTGAAATTCACATGCTGGCTACTATATTAGCTCCTGCTGTCAAACAGCATATTGTAGCATACAGTGCGTACAGCAATGAGCCATCACTGAGCCCTGTGGACAACAAGCCTTCTTGTGTTTTCTAACCTTTCCCAGAAGGCTATTGCCAAAGAAGACTATAGTGTGCATTCAGCCATCTTTGTTATTGCCCACAGAGCTCTGGGGGCAGTGGGAGAGGAAGCTGTGTCGACTCTAGTTTCCTTTGCCGCCGTGGCCCCCCCGGGCACAAGGGCCGCATTGTGACAGTCACGGTCTCCACGCAGTGACAGTAGGCGGCGGTCACACAAACACTATCCAATGTGGAAAAAAGATAAAATAATGGGATTCTTCTGTTTTTGCTTGTGTTGCTTCTCCATTGTGCTCCGTCGTCAATGGGACTCTTTCTTGTCCTCCAATTAGTATTCACCCAAACACCTCTAGGTGAAAAACGGCCAACTGTCTCTGCAGCACCATCTATCCATCCATCTATCCATATGCAATTATGTTTGCACTGTTAGGAGTGTAAATGCACTGCAAGTTAAGAAAAGACATAGAGAAATACTAGCAAATGAAAAACAGTTCTTTATTACCTTGACATCACATGTGTCGCATTTAGAAAAAAACATACCTGCAAGAAATACATTCACCAATTTGACAACACAAATCTGAAACCTAGCAAGGTATAAATAATAAAGGACACCTGAGTGATAACACAAAAGACTTTTCCAAGGGACACTAAAAAAAGGGATGAACATGCCAGTAATTAGGCTTACTTTAGGTGCAAGTCATAAAATCATTTTTTTAAAACTAAAGTAAACATTGACAGCTCATTTTCCAACACTGAATCACACATCTACGTTTTGTCCGTTTTCAGGTGTTTCCTTACTGTAAGTTACAGTGTGTTGAGGGTGTTATGTACCAGCAAGTCAATTTGTTGGTCTAGAGCATCATACTACTGTATATTTCAACAACTTCTAACCCATCTGTACCTTTGGGTGACCCCGGGTGGGGGGGAGGGGGGGGGGGGGCACAAACCCATGTGGGAGCGGAGCACTTTTCCATACTGTTGATGAGTCAGCTGAGCTACATCTACATTTTCCCGGCAACAATGCATTTGTCAAGGTAACATTAAGGGACTCACTATTGTCATGTATGCACCGTGTTCAATGGGCGGTTAAGGTGGGGCGTGAGGTCCAATGAGGTTAAGGTAGGGGTGGGAGAGACCAAGTTTAGTGAGTCCCGTCACCATACAGTGGTAAAAAAACACGTAATTTAAAATAATACAAAATACAACCATTTAAAGTTGTAAGTCCCTCCCCTATTGCCAAGTATTCCATATATTCCATATTCCTATCAACATGCACCTCTCCATCTTCTCCCTTTTGCTTCATTCTTTTTCCATATCTCTTCTCTCTCTATCATCAGCACCACACATTGTGGTGAATGGGCAGCACAAACATTGCCCTCTGCTGTATATAGACTGTTTACTGCAGTACTAACAAGTGTCTTCAAAAGGCTCATAGTTCGAACTGTGTCCGGTTTAACACAACTGTGGTATCACATTGTCCGGTCTGGGAGTTGCCTGTGTTTTCGTATTACAACTTTAACCCTTTTACAGTGTGTTTTCAGTTTATCAAAGTTAATTAGAACATTTTTGGTCGCCTAAAAATGTCTTATTCAGCGTTCGGTTGTACTTAGCTCCACCCTCTCGTGTCACTTCTGGTTGCAAAAAAACAAGATGGCAACAGCAAAAAACCAAGACCAAGGACAAAACACCAGAGTTAAAATGCTGTATCATGATGCCATCGTCTTTTCTGGCAGGAAGAAAAACATGTTGTTGCTTTAAGCAAAATGTTTATGATGTAACTCAAGTTAGTTTGAGTCCTAATGTGAATGATGGGATGGATTTGAAAGCCTCGATAGATTATGTTTTCCTTTTAAAGAAATGAGGGTCAGTGATTTCTGAGCTTCTTGTCTCTCTCTGTCTGTTTGACTGATTCTCTCTCTGTCCTCCTGCTTGCCTCTCTCCTCTGCAGCTGTTGACGCCTCTCAGTAACGTCATATTTCACGCTGCAGGTGAACTCTCTCGGCCCTGCAGCTCTCTCTGACACTTCATTTCCATTTGATTGATGGGCTTGTTCTTGGTTTGAGCTTGCACTACTGAAACAGAGAGCGGTATTGGCAATCACTTTTGTTGATTCCAATTATTCTTGTTCGTCCTGTTTAGGTTTCTTAATTCATTCTGAGAACAGAAACCAAAAATGTCTTGAAAGCACAACTCACCCGTTGTTTCAGCAGATCTATGCTGCCAAGAGAGACATTTGTCATTAAGTGATGTGCTGACTGACTAAATGTTCGTACAGTAGATGAGCGAGGCTGATATGGAAGCCGGTCGGGCCTGCCTGCAGCCCTGATGCTGTATCAGCTTGCGTGGTGCACCGGTGCGTGACTCTGTTGACGGAAAGGCGAGACAAGTGGCGGGGTCATGAACGCAGCTTCATGGGTAAAAAATATGTACTTTCTGACAACATTTCTACAACTCTGAAATGTTCCCCCTTTCACCTGTGAAGACACACATTTTTAACATTCTTACAGATGCCTCTTTTCCTGATGCCCTCGCTGAGAGTGACAGCTTTTGAGTACAATGACAGATTGGCCCTCTTCACAGTTTAAGAAGCTAAATGTTCCCGACAGCTCCGGGAGGCTCCCCTGTCTGACCGAGGGTTACCTGTATCCCCCTGCTATTCATGCAGGTAAATGCGGGTACCTTTATGTTATCTTTGCACAGCTCATACATGATAGGGAGTCTAAATGGAGCTGGATTCACCTTTGACCTTTTGTTATACAGCAAACAATGTTTTGCATTCCTTTCCTCAGTGTGGTTTCATTTTTCTACAACAGAGGAGCAGATACATGTACAGTATGAGATTATGTTGTGTGATTGCAATGAAAATTGTCAGCGAGAGTTCAGTAGGGTGCAGTTCTTCGTATTCCTAGAAGAAAATAAAAGCAGCATTTCAGGAGAACTCGTTCGTTACTTCACTATTCTCTCCTTTGTGAGTCTTTCACCAGCTGCATTCAGAAGTCCTGTCATGCTATGAACACTGGGTATATGGACCTTGACATGCCTAACCCCTCCTTGAGCTTCTGTGGCTTGGCTTGTGTACCTCATTTGTATGTCTGCCAAATAAATAAATGTAAACCTCCACCACTTCCTTATGGATCCTGTGCCTCACGATAACGTAGCACTTTTTGTGTATTTATTAGACTTAGAGTTACCTGACATGTGTCAGGTGACTCTCTAAATCATTCATACATTTTTTGTGGATGGTTGTGTGATATGTGACATATGACTCTCTCGAGTCTCCCAGCAGACACGCGGGCTCTTCACTGATTGGCTGCTCAGATACTCCTCTCTGTCAGGTATTTCATCAATGCTTCATTTGAAGATAACTGCTCATAGCCAGCAGCACTTTAACAGTGTTTAACTTTGGTTTTCAGTCCAAATGCTTACACAGTTTTGGAAAAAATGCATAATTATTAACGCAAATTAAATTATTTAAGTATTTTAACAAAACAGCAGTACACAGACACACTAGACAAAATCAGGAGAGCGAACATTTGACCTGTTGTCGTTAATGTGGAGAGATTTACTGATGAGCCTGAGGCTCCTCAACCAATCACTTACCAGTTGAGTTAGTTTTGTAACATGCTGATGACCCGTGTGATAGACGCACAGGTAGATATAGATCTGAGAGCAGAGACAAGGAAGAGATAAGTTTAAATTCCTGTCTTACTCTGTTCAGCCTGGAGCTCCTCTGGGTGGTTTACTCTGCACTGAACGGCACAAAACCTCAATGTACAGTATCTACAACTCCTCCTCGAACAACAAGGATACTTTTTTCATAATTCTGGGTGAAAAAAATGGTAATTTCTGTTCATAAACATGCAGATATCTCTCAGCAGAAAAATGCCATTCATCCCATAAACCTTATTAGAGGAATACTGTATCAGTTATTTGAATCTTTTTCATATTTAGTTTTAATAATTGTGTCAACATAATGAAACCGTGTAAGACAGATAAATGTGCTGAAGTTCTGAACCAGGTTTGTACGGCAGAGTAATGCTACCACCATGACAAAAAAAACTTGCTCAGTTTCAAAACTATAATGAGAAAAGTTTTAATTTTAATGAAATAAGTTTCAGAATCATTGGGCAGCCAGTAATAACAAGAAAATACTGTATGTCCTAATAAGATGAAAAATATTATAACGTGAAAAGAAAGTCGTTACAATGTGTGAAATGAAATAACCCCATTTTCAGATATTTCTTCACTTACTTTTAGAAAATATATGATGAACCTATGGATGAAATAACTTGCTAAGAAAGATGTTTTTGCATTGAACACATTCTCTAAGCTTATGAGCCCCTTCAAAAAGCACCCACACTACAGTATAATAGCTCTACTGTGCATTAGCAAGTTAAGTGTAAAATACCTGTCCACCTGCCTATTGTATGTTATCTCTGTGTTACGTAAAAGGCAGGTTTGGTCTTGCGTTTATCTCGTCTCATCTGGTGCCAGGCCTCTTGTAGTCTCCATGGTGTTACTACTGATGCCCTCCCGCCTCTGATGGGGAGATAGTGTTATCAGTGGGGCCCAGGAGTCAGCCTGCTGCACTGATGGAGTGACAAGAAGCATCCACTTCCAAATCTGTGGCACGCACACTTGGACTTCTAGAGTCCCTGATGAGTCGCAACCAACTAGTTCTCATTAAAAAAATAAGTACTGTAATATACTGTATCCCTATGAGAGTGTTGTTATGCCTCCGTACCAACTGTCCGTCCGTATGTGACATTCTCGTGAACGTGATATCTCAGGAACGCCTAGAGGGAATTTTCTCAAATTTGGCGGGTTGATTTTGGTGGTCAAAGGTCAAGGTCACTGTGACCTCACAAAACACATTTTTGGCCATAACTCAAGAATTCATATGCTAATTATGACAGTGTCAATCAAAAGTCTAACAGGATAAAATGATGAAGTGATGATATTTTGGACAGACATGGATGTAAACTGCAATTTGATTGGTTGGCGGAGGCATACAACCGTGAGGTGGTAATTCTAGTTGATCTGGTGACCTCGTCAGTAGGACAGAGACACACCAGCTGTACTTTATTTTAACCCTTTGAGACCCACAATAGACCCGTTTTTGTCTTTTTTAGGGGGGTACAGGGGGTTTTTAGCGAGAGATGGCAGGTTAACAGTAGATGTCACATAGAAGTGGTGTACATCATCTGAAAACTGGGAACCTGAAGATGAATTTGAGATGCTGCTCAGCATCAGTGTGTCAAGTTGTTCTAGTCATAAATCAGAAATAAACATGAATGAATGAATGAATTAAAATGAATTATAAAAGTGTATAAGGATTTAGAACATTATGATCAAAGTATATCATTTCCACTGTTATGTCTCATAAATTGTTGCAGCAATTTTTGGGATTATACCATTTGTTACACAGATTTGATGCTAAATTTAACCATTGTTACCACAATAAGTGGGCATATCTGTAAAGGGGAGACTTGTGGGTACCCATAGAACCCATTTTCATTCACATATCTTGAGGCCAGAGGTCAAGGGACCCCTTTGAAAATGGCAATGCTTTTCCTCACTAAAATTTAGCCCAACTTTGGAGTGTTATTTAGCTTCCTTCCTGACATGGTAGCATGGCATGGTACCAATAGATTCCTTGTTTTTTTTTGTTTCATATGATGCCAGTATCTTCACACTAATCGTATTATCTTTTCTGAGGAAGCACTTTAATGTTGTGGCTGCTGGAGGTGGAGCTAAATATTGAATCCATAGCAATGTGTCATATTTTATAAGGTGATCCCACCTGAAATATCTCAACAACTTTTGTATGGATTGCCATGACATTTTGTTCAGATGTTCATGGTTTCCAGAGGATGAATCCTACTGACTTTGGTGATCCCCTGACTTTTCCTCTAGCACCACCATGAGATTGAAATTTGTGTTGTTATTAACTTAACTATTTACTATGAAATTTGATTCACACATGCATGTCCCTCTAAGGTTAAATCCTAATAGCTTTAGCTATCCCTGACTTTTGCTCTAGCGCTATCATCGGGTCACACTTCAAGTACCCATCAGCCTCAGCTGTACTTTGTGTTTCGTGCCAGTAACCAAATGATAGCACACTAACGCACTAAATTAAGATGGTGAACATTGTTAACATTACCAGCCAAACATCAGCATGTTAGCCTTGGCATTGTGAGCATATTAGCATGCTAGCGTTGCTCAAGCACAGACTCACAGAGCTGCAAAAAATTGCTAATGAATTGGCAAATGTTATCAAAATCAAATCAAGTAAAAACTGAAGAACAGGTTGTTATTCTGGTCAGTCAGGAAGGAGCAGCTGGAGTGTTAGCAGCAGGCTAGCACCTACAAATATTGAATTCACTCCATTATATTGTAATAATATCACAGTCACAACATCTGTCCATGTTCCCCAACTAGGATATTGAACGTTGTTTCAGTAATACTGTCAGTTAGCGGCTTAATCCGGTGGAAAATAAACAGTGAAAGTTGTTGATACATGGACACTTTAATCTAACTGAGCGGCTTGAATTTAATACCGTTTTGTTTTGATTTTGGACAGAGATATGTGGATATATTTCAGCTTTGGTTTAACTCTGCCTGTTGTGTGCAACACCGTGTTATCTTCATATAAAATGTGTTTAAAAAGAAACAGTTTGACTTGAATTACTCATTTGTGCACACACATAAATCGGCTGTTTAGTCCACTCATCCATCCGCTCCAACATCCTATACTTCACCTTCACTTTACATTTTGTATACTTTCTGAACAAAATAAAGCAAAAGAACAAATCAGACATTACATCTGAATCATTTCTTACCAGCTTTTACAAAACAAAAGCTCCACGTTTTGCAAAATCCAAAGAGTAGAGAAATTGAAAACATTTTCTTTATGAATATTTTAGCATGGTGGAACTGACTAACCACTAACACGAGGTATACAGGGATGACAGTATTGCAACACTTACGGTGCAATTGAAAGTATTTGAGGAATTGTTCAGTATTATCTACAATCTGACATGAATGTCATAGTGACAAAGACGTTTTGCATTTTTACCAGCACGAGACTCATGCAAGACATCAGGTGTCTGCACGAGTTTCTACTGCTGAGGAAACTTTGGTATGACAGTGAGTCCCAGCATCTCTCTGGTATTCAACGGTAAAAAAGGACTGCATAGAGAAAAAAAAGTGAGCGTATGGGTCACCGTGGTTTCATAAATTTGGAGACAAACTTACTGACATTACAACATTTTTATCTTTCTGTATTTGGTTCAGATTTATCTTGTTTACACTGCTGTCTGCTTCCCATTGGACCTCTATGGCACCATCCCTGTTTGATTTCTAGCATTATTGCTTCTGCTCTGTTTCCAACATGCTTTCTTACAAGACATTCCTTGTTTTATTGTGTCCAGAGGACACATCAATCACCGCACTGATAAACAAAGAACTGAGAGGTCAGAGGTCATTGACTTAATCTGTTGTCCATCAGCTATTCCTGCAAGACCGTACATGTACATTATCTAGGGCGTCATTTGAGCAGCAGTGATTGTTGAACCTACACCTGTGGGCTTTCACCTGACCAGAGTTTTGAGTGGCTCTGTGTGTGAACCTCAGGCTGACTTAAGTGAAACCTGTAATGCTAACTGTCGAGATGAAGTGATGAGGAACGAGAGGGAAAGACGAGATGAGACTTGTTGGTCGTTACGACTTGGAGTTTTAAGTTCCTGTAAATGATCAATTCAAAAACTTTGAGTAAATTAGTGGGTTTCTTTCAAAAACAAGCCTACATCTGCATGCATCTCTCTCAGGATTACAATTAATGGCAAACCTGTTTTTATGCTTTATGTTTTACAAATAGGCTGTACAGTATGACATGTTGACACATGCAGTGAGATTTACCGACCAACAGTGTGACTTCTTTGAGCTTCTGGTCACAGCTAAGCGCAGCAAATCTGTGATTTGATTATTTCAAAGAAGATGATGCAGTAATAGTTTCTTTTATTACATTAGCATTAGTCAACATTATTCGATTATTAATGTACAATAAAACCGATCTTGAAGAAATAAATGCATTCACAAATCAAGTCACAAATATAAACTTTTAAAAAGGATTCACAAATTTTTCTTAAAAAAAGGTCACTGTAGTTTTTATGAGACGTTTCTCAAAAAGGAGGAAGTAGTGCATTTGTTGGGGATTATTTTCAGCGGCGGAGTAATTCACATTTGGTGCTTGCTTTGTATACACAATACTTGTTAGTAGATACATTCACTGTTGGTTTGGGTCTTTTCATGGGATTTATTGACTAATACAAATATAGAACATATAGATTCACGCTTTAATAAAAATTATACGCTCAGAGTTTGTCAGTGTAGACATTTGAAGTCTGACTGACTTGTTATCTGGTGGTCAGACAGGATGCTGAGCAGACAGACAGGCCTTTCTGTCACTGCAGAGTTCACTTCAGAGTTCATGGCTTCTCTTTGACGCCTGTGGTCTCAAGTTTTAATAGTTAAAATTCCCCAAAATCATAACAAAATTCCTTTCAGCTCTTTTACGTTTCTGAAGAAAAGGCTCCGCTGATGGAGGACACCGATACAGATGTAAGTGGCATCTCTTATCAAACTTTACTGCAGGAAGTGGAAGAGGAGGCACACAAAAGTATCCCTTATAGCCTAACCCCCAGCCTGTACTATAGTGAGCCTACAATAACTAATCACAGTATTCTCCTAACCCCGTGCGTTCTCCTCTCGGGCAGCGCCACGCCCGCATCCTTTTTCTATTGTGACCGTGAAAGTCAAACTAAATGGTCTATGATGTTGTGGTTTCCTCAACAAGTTGAATAAACAGCTCACTGACGCCAGCAAATACTGCTTAAAGGATACCAGCCGTTATTCTATCGTTTTATTACATCAATAAATTCCCCAAAAACAGTCTGTGTAGCCCTAAATGCGCCATCAAATTATTGTATTCAAAAAATTATTAAAAATGCATAAAAGAACCATACAGTTGCATTAGGTGTCATATTTCTTGGCCAGTGTGGATTTTAGTGTTGATGACGTTCTTCGTATGTTTAGACATGACAGCTAATAAGCAAACTGCTGCTGCAGTCTATGAGAAAATGACCCTACTACCCTTCTCACTTGATTTATTACCTCCGTAAACATTGTAAACATGAGTTTATGGTCTCAATCGCCAGTTTCAAGTCTTCTTCAATACAGCATGATGTTTATTTAGTAAATTATAATCACATTTAGAGTCAAATAGACCATAAAGCAGGTTATGCTTTAGGGCGTGGCTAGCTTGTGATTGACAGGTTGCTACCGCAGCGTTGTCTGGTCTGGGAGTTGTATGCAATTTCGTCTTAGAACTTTAACCCTTTCACAGTGTGTTTTCAGTTCATGAAAGTTAATTGTAACATTTTGGTCACTTAAACACGTCTTGTTCAGAGTTCGGTAAACCCTGCAAAAAAACAAGATGGTGACGGCCAAAATGCCGAACTTGAGGCTTCAAAAACGCAGCGTGACCTCACGGTGACCACGTCCACTTACAGTCTATGATTGCAGCAGGACAGTTAGGAGCAAACTGCGTAGACGTTTTAGACAGCAGAGATTAATTGATAAATTAATTAATTGATGTGTAACTTTGTTAAGATCAAAGTTTTAAACTTCTAATATCAAGTGCTGTAACAGATATTTGTTTATGTTTGAGTATGGATAATAAATTCCAGGAACATGTTTCACTTTTTCAGAAAGAAAGAGCGATGAAAGAAATGGTCAGTAAGAGTTTCTATTCAGTTACAGAAGCTGCTTCAACAGCTAGTCTGAAGGTGACGGAAGGACTTATGCCTAATTTATAAGGCCTCAGAGATGGTTTGCAGAGGTCGCAGAGAGCCACAGAGATGCGCCGCACACCTCCTGAAAGCAGGAGGTGATTGGACATCAGAGCTGGGAGGTGGCATTTCCGGACAAACACCTCACATCTGTTACAACAACAACAACTGTATTAATTCTTGGCACAGGAGCTCCTCCTCGTCATCCAACTCTTCCATACATTTTTTTTCCAGTTATGGAATTGTGCCAATTTTGCAATTTTTGTGTTGGCTAAACTTATATAAAAAATATTGAATCACATAAATCAAAGACGGCCTGACAAAGGATTTGAATATTGCAGGTCCTGGCCTGCCCTCACCAGCCCAGGCGTATAAATCAAGCATTAGGGTCTCTGTAGCTCCTGCACATCATTCATTGTAATAAAGTATAGCTTTCATCTGTGTATGTAAGATTTAAAATTTGTCCTTGCAATGTTTAAAAAAGATTTCCCAACAAAAACTGCAAACAAAGGTCTAAAACAATATTTACAAAAATGTCATTAAGTCAGTATTTGTTAGCTATCCAACAATTTCAGTGTTGACTCGTGTTGGCATATTACTGCTTTTGCGTATACTGTGAAACACATGCAGAAAGTGCTAAGTCTCCATCTGCGTCGGCGTTGGCTTACTGCTGGTAATGAACATTGTGACAATGTTGTTTGAGTGACAGTATGACTGCTGCCAAACAGTCATCAACAAGGCAATTACACACAGAAGATCAACATGGCAATTTCCTTGGAATAAATCTGACGCTGAAATGATATCATCATTATATAATACCAGTGGACCTCAAAGTAGTCAACTACCTATCACATAATAATGGATTAATACTTATAACTGACTTATAAAGTAAGCTTAAGCACTTCAGTCCACCTTAAAAAGTACAGTAGCAAGGGGGCAGGGCTAAAAGTGAACCTGCATTATTCATGGAGGAGGCAGGTCCAGTAGGTGTGACCCTGCAAAAGCACATGTAAGACCAGCTCTTGTGTCTGTCTGTGAGCTTCTTCTTCTTCCACCCTGACACACACACACACACCAGCCTCCTGTCTCTGCACTGAGGACACCCCGGGGTGTGTGTGAGAGAGACAGAGTGTGTCCAACTTTTTGTGCTGGATCTTTAATCCCCTTTCATCCCCTCAGTTAGCCTCTCCTCCTCGTCCCAGCCGGGAAGCAAACATGACAGACTCGTCAACCAACATGCGGCTGAAACTGCCGATCATTTGCTTCATCCTGGAGATCATCCTCATCATCCTCTTCGGTGTTCTGGTGCAGTACGACCATGAGACGGACGCCAGGGAATGGCATAACAAGAACCACTCAGAGTATGAGAACGACTTCTACTACCGTTACCCAAGTGAGTGTCCTGGTGTGGATGTGTGGAGGTTCAGGGTCAGAGGTTACAGTGAGGCTCAGGGGTCAAGATCTGCTTTGATTCCCAGTCTGTGTCTGAATTTGAGTAACAAGAACCAGTAGTATCAGTTTGTACATCACTCATACTGTGCATACATGGCCAACTTGATGGGAATGGGCGCATTTATATGACAAAAATGTTGCATGTTTTGTGTATAACATTGTACAGATGAGTGTTGTGGGTAATATAGTGCTTTGATCACATTGCTTTTTTTTTTGTAAAATACTTAAAAAAGGAATTGAATTAATCCCAATACAACTAATCTATCAATGTGTCCTTTATTTTACAATCAATTGCATGTTTATTGTAGACAAGACTACAATCCCCATGATGCCATTCTGCTGCTGCTACCTTCTTCTTTAGGACAGGAACAGAGGGATGTAATCAAGCAAACAAATGGTTGAATACAATTTGGAAAATAAGAATTTTCTTTAATTAAGAGTCATCAAAAACAAGTAATGACTTGTTTGAATTTGTCAGCATTTAAATGGTTTGTGTTGATAATGCAGAACACACTGCTTTTAGGCTCAACCCAGTCACAAGAAAAACAAGTTTTACGTTTCTACAAACCACAGATATGTTGAATGTAAACTTTTCTGAACCAAAAGTACATTTCGTATCAGCCTCGTAACACAGACGCACAATGCTATGTGGTTAAACTTTGTGAAACAATTGGTTAGGTTTAGGCAACACAACTACTTGGTTAAGGTTAGAAAAAAGATCATGGTTTGTGTTCAAATAATGAAGTAACAATGTAACGTAACAACGTAACTAGCGTTAATAAACAACACCTGCCCTTAGCAGACTTTCTTACGTAATGTTACGTAACATGCGTAACGACGTCAGGTAACAAGCGTAAAGTCAACGTTCAGTTTTGGTTTCTCACAAGACACGAACAGCGGCCTCCTGGGTGAAAGTCCTGTTTGTTTCTCGCTTGTTATACCACGTAACGGTCTCTTGCTCCGATGCAAAAACGTGGACATTCAACATATCTGTGGTTTGCAGAAACGTACAATGCCAACATTTTTTCCTGGCGACTGGGCTGTTATGTTCAAAATCTTTAAATATATTACAAACATAAATAAACTCAACAAAGTTGATAAATCAGGTAACCTTTTCACACCTGAAGCTTGAATTCTTGGCTATATGGTGCAGCATAAAACAGTAGTACCAAATACTCACTTTTGCTTTTTGTATTTTGGGCATGGACTCTTTCTTGTGTATCCTGTTTAGCATTGAAGAATAATCACACTTTACTGTGAACAGTTTTTTTGTCTTTCTAATAATGCTTAACACACCTCTCTAACACCTAAATGCTATCCTCTCTTACATGCTCCCACAGTGATTTTCACATAACTGTAAGTATGCCAGTCTTGCATGCCACCCTTCATTTACATATTCAGGATATTTGAGTTTTTGTTAACTCGTCAGGGGGAAATGTTGTATTCTGTGTAAAGAGATGAGAAGCTGCTGAGCTCTCTGGTTTCCCTAATTGGAGCGGTCCCATTCTTTCTGAGTGAACATTTAACAGAGATGTCTTCCAGTCCGCTGCCGTCCCACAGAGGCAGAGTCATTGATCGTTAATTTCCTGATTTCTATGGATTGATGGTGTAGAAAAAAAAAAAAATCCTTCTCAGGCTGGAGGGGAAACACAGGGCGCTGATTAAAGGCTGTAAAACGCTCATTACTGCTCTCATAAAACACATTTTCTATCTTTTGACACATCACACTGCACACAAAACTTCAAGCTGTTTTTCAGCATTGACTGATCTTAACTATTCAATACAAAGTGGCATGATTTGCCCAAAATTAATATATAGCAATGTAGTGTGATATGTAGTCTGTTGTACAAAGTTGTGTTTTATTTTAGACTTTAAATATCAGAAAAAATGTTTTTGAGAGAACATCATTTAATCCTGTCCTTTAAAAATATGTTTACATATTAATAATTATGCAACAGCAAATATACACAGATTTTTTTTTAATCAACATAATGAGAAAATATTTAATAAAAAAAGAAATACTTAAGATGTTTGCAAACAACCACTGTCATTTTACATTTCTGTCATCCATTTGCAGTTGTGGCAGAATCTTTTGTCACACATCTCCTCACAGTTCCACCTTAACAAATCAAAGTTAATAAAATGACTGAGGGCTGGTGGGCGCGTCTAAACAAGTCAGACACTGTCAGAAGATTACCTGTGGGCGTCTCTCTCACTCGCTCTCACAGGTGTGGAGTGGTGTCCCGGGGCACAGAAGAGAAAATGAGGAGAATGTAGCGAGACTAATGACCTTTTGTTTAAATCTACAACATGCAAACTTCCTCCTGCAGGCAGATAACTCTCATATTATTTTCATCAGTCACTGAACTTTTCACCTTGATGTAAAGAATCTAACCTGAGGCTGAACCAACCTGCGGGGTTTTGCAGGCTGACAAAAAAGCACCAGCACTGGTGGACTGAAGCTGCTAATAACTCATATTTTATGCCAACTTTATGTTTAAATTTGATCATTTTCAGATTCACCGTTTCAACCAGTGGTTTTCTTCTCAGGTTGGAATGATTCAAATGCATCAAAAGAAAAAATTATATAGAAAAACATTACTGGGAAAAAATAACAGATGCACAAAATCATTCACAAAATATACATTTTACAGACTGTTTTTGTAAAAGTCCACCATGTAGGAAGTGGATGATGTATCTAGTAATTTATCTTTGTAAATGTTTAATAAAAGTGCAATAAAAGATCCCACAAAATAGAGAAAGTAGTCAAATCTAAAAGTAATCTAAATCTAATCGCTACATGCAAAGATGCATAAGAATGTTTCCTGTCATTGGCACAGAGACACAACTTATACTGTCACACATGTTTCAGTTGTGAGTGTCAAAATGTTGTTATGACAGCTATAAAAGCAGGTAGGAGGAGCCCTGAAATAAGAAATTCAGGTTCACATCAAAGCTCCAAACATGACCTGATTTGTTGGATACCTGAACGAGTCATTTGAATGCTGTGAACTTTCAAAAGAGAAAGAAAAATTCATAATATGAAGTGTGTGCTTTTCCTTAGTGAGAAGTATATAAATTATGTCACTTTTTCACACAGTGCAATTCCAGTTTTTAATTAAAACTCATTATAGGCAGCACAGGAGTTAACAAGTTAATGAGCAGTAATTTACAGCCTCTTAGCTTGGTATGCATACTGCTGAAGTGCCCCTAAGCAAATGCTCACCCACTCCTGAGGGTGCTGCTCTGTATTAAAGCATGACATTTGACCTCTTTTCTGTGGCTATTAAGCATGCAGAATGTGAATTTCCAAGACTGTCCTTTTAAGAAAAACAACATAGTTGATCGTTGGTTCAAACTCCTGAAAATATTTGTTTTTGTTCTGTGCCCCTGCAGAAAATAGTGTGACATTGTAACGTCATTACAAAAGTCTTCTGGCCAAAAAACTGGCTGACTTTTACGCTGGATAATTTAAGTGAATGTGGCAGATCAGAAAATGCTCATCAGTCCTTTTTTGAAGTCATATTTTCAGCCATGCTCGCGGCATTACTCAAGGACAAGGTATAGCAATATAGGTCACTTTGGTCCAGACTGAAATATCTAATAAATTATTAGATGGATTGTTGTAAAATTTGTAATCCTACAGACAAAGTTAAATCTTCACTATTCATGTAGTTCCAGGTTAAAAAAATTACTAAATTACTAAATTCAAAAACAAAATTACTAAATTCATTCAACTCAACCAGCCTTAACGATAAAATAGGTTGCTTGCCTGAATGACCAATATGAGCGTTCTCATTAGCTGATGCCTCTGCAAATGATATTACTAAAATTACTTGTATTATTGTTCTGATTTGCCAGTTTGGTTAGGTTTAGGCAACTAAACTATTTGAGTCTGTTAGAGAAAGACCATGATCATGGTCAAAAGCAACCAATGTTGACAGTTCGTGGAAGACAGGAGGAGACAGTTGCTTGTGTCAAAGTCCAACATTTTACCTACCCCACTTTCCGCCTCATCGTATTTCCTAAGATGTTTTGATCAACACCACTTCTGTTTTTACTCCTGACACACAAGAATCATTAATGGCCAATGAAACACATAAAGCACATTTTCAAACGATAACGGATAACGATGACAGATTGACTGAGGTTAGAAAAATAAGAGCAGAGAGTAAAGGTCCATTAGATTTAATGGCTCCAGACAATCTTTAACCCGTCACCTTCACCGTCACGGGAGCTGAAACAGAAGTTCACGGTCGTGTTTCAGTGGTGTGTACACACAACCTCCATCCTCTATCCTTACTGCACGCCTGGAAAAAAACTGCACAATAAACAGACAAGTTTATACAGGTTATCTATATAGGGCAGCTTGTAAATCCCCCCGTGTGTTGGTGGTCTCATAGTAAATGTATTGTCTGTCCTATATGTTCCTGCGAGATAAGGATGGTATGTCAACTGAAAATATGCCTTAGAAGTCTCCCAATCTGTGCAACAGATCACCTGAAGGTGAACAAAGCAATCAAAAGAGGCTGTCCTGGGGTTGTTTAAGAGGTCAAAGGTTGGATTCATACAGCAGAAAAACTTGAACTTGGTGAAGTGTTTGTGATTTAGTAAAAACCTGTTTGTAAATGTGTACTGTAGTAGACTGATCTTGTATTATCAGATTTCTTTATGACTCACAATATGGCAAGAAGGGTGAGTGCAATAGCAAATTAGAGGTTAAAACAAAAAATACGCTGGGGTAAGGCAATTTGAAGTTTTGATTCATTCTGGGATTAAAAAAGATAAATTACTGGATACTGTACTGGTCAGTCAATGTAACTTTAAATGCAATTTAAAATGCTGTGTTACATTTTATCTCAGCCTGAGTCTTTTTACCCCAAATCACAAAAAAATATCTTTCCCAGAGTTGTATCCAGACATGCAGATATGTTCTGTTTTATTTGATGACTTAAGACCCTGAGGCTGTTTTTTATGATTTAGGTGAACTGTCCCTTAAAGAGACCCTTTAGCACAGATTTCAATGGAGAGTTTTAGTTTCCCATTGATAGTCAAAATAAGCGTAACAACTCTTTTTTAAAAACCTTTTAGGCATGAAATAATACCTCTGTTATTTTGTTGAAATTCTTGGCCTCAGAATGGTCAAATTTAATGAGAACATAAGCTGAATATATTAGTTTTGCTTCAACAGAACTCAAATGACAGTGTGACACTAATCCTTCCCAGCAGAGCCTGTCATTGCTTTGATTGTATGGGGTCCTCCTGGATATCAGTGCGAGTATCTGGGCCAAAATGCCAACAGGGACACTGGCAGCACCTCCGTCCCGGCCGTGCCAATGAACGGTCACCATGGCGACAGCAGCCACGGCACAGTGCAATATTGTGTGCGGTAGTTTGGGACAAATAAGGACAGTTAGAAAGCAGTGCACACAGACTGTGTGAACCGAGACAATGAGGGACGAAGGGGACATCAGGTTGCAAGTTGAGAGAGTTCATTATCCTTGCTTTTATACAGCAGACCAGCTACATTATGTCAATAGAGTCATATGGTAACTTTTAAATAATGAGTTTCTAATCTTGAATATCAAGATGGAAGACCCCTGGGCAGGCCTGAGTCACAGCTGATCCTGAAGTCCCCGTTGACCAAAGCTTATGTAACTGTGCTCTTTCACAGGGAAAGGCTGTTTTCGATGACAAAGCCCTCAAGCTGTTGGCAGGAATCTGGTGTTTTTTGTTGATAGAGGCTCTTGAGGGACTGATAATATGAGATTGATCTAAATGACTAGTATCCTCACTGAAGGGTTCTTGGCACTCTACTACAAGGCTTTTCAGTGATAAAGTATAAAAGGAAATTTGAATGTCGTCCAACAAGTTGGTGAACATTTTTTTTTTTAATCTTAATAATTCATATATAATAAATCTTCATCTTTGAGTTTAAAATCAAAACAGGGAGGGAAGTTGAAAAAGCTGTACAACTATTATTAAAAATAATAATGGTTTACAATTATAAATAGACTTTGATTGAATTTTACAAGATACGTTTCTTAAAGTAAATGTAAAGTTACATCAGAGTCAGTAGGTGTAATGGTTAGTCAATTAATCTATTGGTTGATCGACAGAAAATTAATCAACAATAATTTTCATAATCAATAAATCATCTAAGTAATGTTTTTAAATCCAAAGATGATCTGGTTCCAGATTCTCAAATGAGAGGATTTGCTGCTTTCCTCAGTCTCATATCACAGTAAACAGTTTGAAGACATCACCTTGAGTTCTGCAGGATTTAAATGGACATTTTTCATAAATTTCTGACATTTTATAGCTATTACAAACAATTGATCAAGAAAGTAATTGACGGATTAATCGATAATGAAAATATATTTTAGTGGCACCCCTATAGCTGATGATAGCACCCAGAATTCTGAGTTGTAATGTGTAGAGATGTGTGTCCTGGGTGCAGCAAATCGGGAGAGAGTTGAGTGTCATCTGCATAGCAAAGAAAACCAATTGTGTGCTTGTATGTTTCTCAGGAGGGGAAAACAAAAAAGTTGTAGTGGAAGTAGTAGTTTAAAGTAGTGGGCCCAGATTTGAGTCTTGTGGAACTCCACTTGTGCAATCAGTTTAGGTTTTATTTCATGTTTTGGTCAATATACTGTGGACCCTCCATTTTGCCTCTCGACCACATAAATTAAGCATAAAAAAAGGCCAAGCATTGGTCCCCCAGGCTCACAGTCTGCGTTTTCTACATTGTGCAGGTTTCCAGGACGTGCATGTGATGATCTTCATCGGCTTTGGCTTCCTAATGACCTTCCTGCAGCGCTATGGCTTCAGCAGCGTGGGCTTCAACTTCCTGATCGCAGCCTTCTCCATACAGTGGGCCACGCTCATGCAGGGCTTCTTCCATGGTATGCATGGAGGCAAGATCCACATCGGGGTGGAGAGGTATGTGGTAAATCTTTAAAAGAGAAATTAAAAAGGCGAAAGTGAAGACATGAAAGAGAAACAGATGCCTTACAGCAAGACTTGATAGATTTCAGAGGTGTTGATTCAAGTGGATTAACATTTCTGAGGTTACCACAAAGCAACTTCAAAAATATCCATTGAGTTGAAGGAACACCTCTGACACAACGTTCTGAATGTTATCATTTTGTTCATGCCCTGCACAAGGCACTGTAGTAATATCTTTGATCAAATTCTTTCTCCAGTATGATTAATGCTGACTTCTGCACTGGCGCTGTGCTCATCTCATTTGGAGCCGTTTTGGGTAAAACCAGCCCTGTCCAGCTGCTGGTCATGGCGATTTTGGAGGTCACACTGTTTGCTGTCAATGAGTTTGTCCTGCTATCCGCACTGGGGGTGAGTTACAAAAATCATATATATACTGTAGCAGTAATTAGCTGAAGATCTCCATGTGATGTCTGTTGTGTGATCTGCAGTGCAAAACAGTACAGCAAGGACTGATTAGCACCAAAGATTCACTGTTCATCAAATATCTAATTCTTTAAAGCACGTTGTGGCTAACTTTGTTTCAGGCCAAGGATGCCGGAGGCTCCATGACCATCCACACGTTTGGAGCCTACTTTGGCCTTATGGTGACCCGAATCCTGTACCGGCCCAACCTGGATAAGAGCAAACACAGGAACAGCTCAGTCTACCATTCTGACCTGTTCGCTATGATCGGTAAACATCTCCCAATACTGGAATTTTTGTGTTTACTGTCCAGAAAAGTAGATTATTTTCCAATTTAAAGAGTAACTACTGTACACTCAGGTCAAAAATTATACTTGTGCTGCCATGTAGTGGTTGCTTCATGCTCTGTCCCACCCTTTGTAGTTAAGTAATTCACAGTGTGCAACTGATTTCATCACAGATGGGTGTGGTCATTGGTGTGATATACTCAAACCTTCAAACCCATTGAGATCAGTGCAGTAATGCTTTTCCTCCATACTGGACAAGAGTTAGTGTGAACTTGCTCTAAGATTCAGTTATACAAATTTTGGAAGATTTGTGATACTTTGCCATTATACTGATTGATTCCCTATGGTGATACCAAACACAACTGTGGACTGGAGTCACGTGACTTGGCCTCAAGTCAGACTTGTCTCACGAATCTGATGACTTTAAACCCAACTAGACAAAATCAATAAAATACTTTGACTTCTTTCACAATAACACCAACGACTCCATAGACTTAGACATTCAGACCTTTTGATTTGGGATTTAAAGCTGATTCTCATTAGTGTGATGCGAAAATGCAGTTGCATATTAACTACATTACCATCTTCATCGTATCCCAGCTGCTGGGGGATCTCAAGCCATATATTATCCTTTATTTGGTTGTTGAGGTAGTCGTCGTAGTGTTTGTTGTACATTATTGGGTGTTGAGAAGGGGACTGCCCATTGTTCCAAAACACCAATAGTCTGAAAAATGTCCCATTGGACCAAAAAGGCCCATTTTTCCAAAAGTCCATTACCCTGAATACGCCCATTGGTCCGAAATTACACACTGCAACAAACAGAAGCACATGGCTAATTAATATGCAGAAACACTTTATCTTTTATTTTTTATGACATACAAACTGCCAGCGATAATGCACCTTGAAGTGTACCTAATGACTTGTTTAGGACTCGAAACACAGCACTAAATCTCAAAGACTGGTGGTAAACATGAGCTTGTTGTATGCTGTTTACAGTTACAGTACATTTGTGGAATTGCCCAATGCAGCTTTAACGTAATAAAACAAACTGAATGCTGTCCTTAACTTAACCTAAGTTGTGTTTCTCAGGTACCATCTACCTGTGGATGTTCTGGCCCAGCTTCAACTCTGCCGTCACAGCTCATGGAGACGACCAGCACCGCACAGCCATGAACACCTACTACTCCCTGGCAGCCTGCACTCTATCCACATACGGCATGTCCGCCCTCACAGCACACGATGGCAAGCTGGACATGGTGAGGACATTAACATCACTGAATAGAGTGGTGCAGGCATGATGTAGGCCAACCCAAGTTAGAATCGCACGGGTTCCCTCCACAAAAAACAAATGGGATTTTTCCATTGGGTTGTTGATTGTTGCAAAAAATAAGCTCCGTGGCAAACAAACGTTTATGATACTTACACATTTTGTTCAGCAAGATAATCTCCACAAACGAACACCACTTTTATGATTTTTGAAGCGTGGATGCAATCGCCAGAAGTAAAAAGCTAACGTTAGGCTATAAACAAACTACACCACGGTCGCATGACTTCACGTCACCACCGCTAATCTAAAGGCGGACGAGTCCGTGTGAAGACGTTTAGTAGTCTCATTTAGCCACTTGTTAGCAACCGCCTTTTTTAAGACATATAAAAGCTTCAAAACGCACTAGTGGGATATCTACTGATGTATGCTCCTCAAAATGCGTCAAAATGCTCCTCAGAAAGTCATTCTGAAATGGTGAAGTAGAAGATTACGGCTTATAGATCAAAATCAATCAGGTTAAAAATAAAAACAGCCTGACCAGAGGTGTAATAAATTATCTTTCTGTGCTCAAGTAAAGACAAAAATCCAAGAAAAGGAACTAGACATGTTTTGGTAACATCTTGAATTTCGTCAGCAGGGTGGATCTTATCAGTTTAAAACTCATGACTGAGTTACTCAAAAGATAACAGCTGACAAATGTGTCATCTGAAGACATGTACCGGTAAACACCCCCTCAAAAAATGTGAGTTGTGGCTAAGTCACATGGCGGATCATGTGAGTCAAACAGTGTATGATCGCTGTTATGCACAGCTGTCAACAATAAATCATCCTGGTATCAAGATGGGACATTCCTGCGCTGATAGGGATCAAACTGCAGAGAGAATCACATTCAGTGCAGTAAGATGACAAAGGAGCGGACATACCATATAACCTGTTGATAGTAGTCAGTCTGTAATGCATGGTATTCTGAGAGTTAACAGTAATTCTCAGATTGGCTGAGATTGTGGTGCATTTTAACGCTCAGGTTCAATAAGAGTGCAGACAAAGTTTGAGCACAAAATTTGAGTTCATGCAAATTAATCAAAAGTTAATTAGAGTGATAATTGTGCATAATAGCAAAGACATTTTTTTTTTTTTTTTATTAATTTATTTTATTTTCAACACATAAGACTTCATGAAATGCAGATAATGGAAAAGAAATAATAATAATGTGACGGGAGACGTCAAGAAGCCAAAGGCCCCTCTACTTAAAGCTAGCTGTTATATTTGTTGAAATTCTCTTAACATCCTGAAAGCAATCAATACATCATCCTGAAAGCAATCAATACATCAAACGCTCTGACAAAAAAGAGAAGCAAAAAATCTGCCAATTTTTTTGTTCAGCCTGAATGTAATAATTGGACGGGCTACCTGCGTTCACTCTGCCCGTGCACTCATCGTGCGTCACTGGAGTCTTCCACAAGCTGCTAGCTTGACAGCTGTGAATACTAACAAAAGCCATGTTCATTGATTACGTTCATTATGACAATTTTTGGGGGAGTGGCTTTCGAAGGAGGCCTAAAGGGATGGACTGTCAGTGCTGCCGACTCGGTAACTTTCTCGCTAGATTTAGTGACTTTTGGAGCTGATGCTGCTGGATACTTTCATTGGAAAAGAGTTGACAACACTGGGCTGGGTTTTTGGTTGGATCATTTGTAAGATCTAGTGTACTCATGCTAGTTTCTCAGCATTAACGACAATACCTTTAAGGAGAAAAACAAACAATAGCAAAAAAGGGAAAAAAAGAAAAAAGAAAACTAAGCTAAAATAATTTAGAAAAAAATACAACACAAAAATAAATGACAACAAGAAACACACAAAATGTGCAGAAAAACGAATCAATCAGGAGACAACAATCCAATAAAAACAAATAAATACATGAAAAACAATACAGGGAAAAAGAAAAATATATATATATATACATACGTCAATACATAATCAGACAATTTCCGTTAAAAAAATTCTAAGGATAATGAGCTGCTGATAATGTGTAATTTGATATTCAATATCTGTACACCGCAATCAGTATATTCAGCACAGAATAGATTTTTGTTTGCTCAAATTAATTATTATTTGTGTGTTAATTTCTCAGTTAGTCGGCCCTCTGGGTTAATTACTTTTTAGCAGCTTTTTGCAAGAGACCTTGGCTTCATTCTTTTCTCTTACATCATACCAGTATCACTGGGTCTTTGTCACCGCAAAGCTACATCCCAGATGTGTGTGGTTTGTTGTACTTGAAACTCCCACCTGTGATTCAGATGAGTTCAGAAGTGCAACATACTTGAACCTTTAATCTCATGTACACCGCAGCATGCAATGTTTAAGAGAAAGTGATGATTTTTATGGGAAATATTTGAAGTTGGCAAATGATGATTGTTTATTCACTCAGTGAGATTTAAGCCACCAGTATCAGTTGATCATATCTAACTGTTGGTGTTTTGTGGTTTGTGAACTGCTAACGGCTCATTCAAAGCAGCTGGTCGGGTCAGACAGTAACCAGAAATACTGAGATCATGAGTCTGAATCCCGTAATATACCCCGCCCAGAGACAGAAAAAGTCCCCACTTTTATTTTTATTTGGATTTGGATTTTTTATTCAGTTAACTGTTCCATTATACTTTTTGTACATTTTATTTCTCAACCTGAAGGTTTGAATGATGTTTCAAAGTGTTTTTAACACAGTCAGGAGTGAAATTCTGCCAAGTGTTGCTATATGGCAAAATTCCCAGGACCTCAATATACTCAATAGTATTTACAGGTGCATTGCAGTGACAATGAGTTGTAGGTTTAAACTACATTTTACTGTATAAAACCTCCCTTTTCTCTTCTTTAGGTCCACATCCAAAACGCTGCCCTGGCCGGTGGAGTCGCAGCAGGAACAGCTGGTGAAATGATGCTGACGCCTTACGGCTCCATGATTGTTGGTTTCCTGGCCGGCATCATCTCTGTTCTGGGCTTCAAGTACCTCTCAGTAAGGATGATTCAACATTTTATGATTAGTCAGTGATAATACTGACAAATTAGAGGCAGAGCTGTGAGCGGAAAACAAAAGAGACCGTACATTTTCAGCCAATACAATCAGTAAAAAATATCTACACGTCTATTAGTGTTTTCAACTGTTTCTAATATCTATGAAATGGTCAAATCTAATAACAAAATGCACCTGGAAAGCCTGTTTATATGGAATCGATCCATATAAACAGGGTTATAATGGGTTATGAATGGATCTGGGATATTTTAGAGAGCAGATGTATATTTCATTATCGCTGTAATCAACCATAACACAATGTACCACTGACTGCCTCGATAATGTAACATTTGATTTCCACTGAGTGCCACCTTCATAAAGAGCATTAGTGCTCATGAAACTGTGCATAATGGTGTTCACCAAATGTTATAAATCCAAGAGATAAGTGTATTTTAGACTGTAATGTTGCAATTCTCTTCCAGTTTTGTACACAAAACAAAACCACATGATCAGCATCATCTCTTCATGTTCTCCTCCTTTCAGCCCATCCTGGAGGAAAAACTGAAGATCCAAGACACCTGCGGGGTTCACAACCTACACGGCATGCCCGGCGTCCTGGGTGCTATTGTGGGAGCGGTGACTGCCGCCGTGGCAACCACAGACGTTTATGGAAAAGGGTAAACATTTCATTTCAACACTTGATGCAACATTTTCCCAAAGACAGGGTTAAAAGGACTGGCTGGGAAAATATTCTGTCTGAGGTCGTCCATAAACACGGTTCATCAAAGTATCCTTATCCTCTTTGTAGGATAGCAGGTAGCTAGAATCATAAGTTTATGACACCAAGCTGTGAATGTGTACTTATAAGAAGAGCAGAACCTTGTTTAATATCAGGCACATGTTTGGTAAAACTTTGCTTGGTCACCTCAGGTTTCTGCTTTGTTAAACGGCCAACATGTAATTGTTGGCCACTAGGGGTCTCTCAATCAAAACAATATAAAAGATAGAGTTTGGTCACATTATGAAGTAGCGTGGGATCATGGGAGTTGTTGTCTTCATTACAGTCAGCTTCTCCCGGTTATGATTCCTTCAGTGTTCTTTGTTCAGGAGATTTTTACCTCAGAGGCTTCCTTCTCTCTATAACAAACGGACCCACTGCTTAAAATCAGTAAAACAACCCAGTCTCACGGGAAGGCGTATAAATAGCACGGCACTATACAGACATTTTGTGCGTCATGAGTACGTGTTTTAGCCTTTTCTCGTGTCATTCGTACACCACGCAACAAAACTACGGTAACGTCCGCAGTTTAGGACAAAACCACTTAGGTTTAGGAAAACCATTATGGTTGGTCTTAAAATGAGTATGTAAACTAAGTACAATACATACGGAAACAACATAACATAAATACGTAAAACCAAAAGGAAGAAAGGTATTTGTATTGCACGCTAAATGCCTTGCGCATTATTGTGGCATTCATACACCTTTTCATGCAAACAGGCGGCAAAAAAAGAAACACTGAATAAAGCAGTTTCACGTTAAGAATCAGTGTTTCTCTGATAACTTAAGATTCAGACATCTGATGACTAGAATCCTTCATCCGGTTAAAATATAGAGTTAAAAACCTATATTAATTCTGTTCGTATACAAAACACTATGCAGAAGTCAACAGACCAAAAAATGAATCGCAGTATATAAAACGTGTCGGTCGAAAATTAGAGAAGGAGACAAAAATGGCATAACATTTGGTGTAGAGCACATCATGACTTGTTTAGGACTCTTTAGTCAAAGTTTAGGACTTGGGACTTGAGTGCACAGACTTGAGACTTACTTGTGACTTGCAAACCAATGACTTGCTTGCACCTGCAATGAAATTAATTTCTCTTGTTTGAAAGTTGATGGAAACATTTGGGATGATGTCAGTACATAACTCAACATAAAGGACTTGTCATTATGTGGAAAAGTTACATATTATACCTTTAACTAGGCCTACACCCTGTCTGTATTTGCTAATAGGGATTATAAATGATTTTTAGCCTCCAGCATGCAGTGAGAGGGTAAAGTGACTTCAACAAGACTTAACTCGACTGTTTTCAGCTCGGGGACTAAATACACCAGCGGTGGTTTTTCCTGAATGTCCACATTTTTCAGCTTGAATAAGATAATCTCTGTGAGGGTTTGACTGCAGGAGTGTATTTAGTTACAGATAATATCACCTTGAGTACGCTGACAGATCTCAGCTTTCTTCAGGCTGCTCTCACATTCCTCCTTTATTGTAAAATCAGCATGCAAGGTCCTGCAGAAACACTGTGGTGTCAGTGATATGTGTAGTATGTTGGCTACTGCACTGAGTGTTTCATTTTTTTATCTGAGCTGTTAGTCACCAAGACTAATCCCTGTCCATATATAAACAGTCAGAGGGATCCAGCAGTGTTAAATCTCAGCTGACTTGTTGTCATGTTTGTGTTTCAGTATGGCAGACGTGTTCCCTGATGTGGCAAGTGGAGATATCCAAGCGTCTTACCAGGGCGTCCGTCAGGCCATTTCCCTTGCCGTCACCCTCGGCGTCGCCCTGGGGGGAGGGCTTCTTACCGGTATGTGTCACATCTTCCTCAATTATTCTGATAAAGTCCTTTTAAACTAGACATTTGGTAAAAAACAGAGTTAAAACAGCACAGATTTGGAGATCAAAAGAAGTTAAAACTGGGTTTAATGTGGTTAAAAGTTTATTAGAAGTCTTATGTTTATGTAACAGCTGTATTTCAATGTGAATCAATGCACCACCATTGAAATATAATCCCTGATATTTCATCCAAACAACTCAAAAAACTTTCACTGTCAAACAAATTTAGCCTTTAATTAACTTACACGTCTAGACAAATCAGTACTTGCTGGGGAGACTCATTAAAGGAGGGTTCTCACTGCCCTTTATTGTGTAATGAGCATGCAGGTGCTGGTTGGGTTAATGACGAACACCAATGACTCACTCAGCAATTAACTCTCTCAGCTGGCAGGATGTCTGTCTTTCAAAAGAGAAGTCTTGTTGAAGCTACAGAAGCAAATTAGCACACTTACTGTACATTCTCAAAACAGAAGAATAACAAATATCCATTTATGTGGCACATTTCATTACATGTAATGCATGTTCAAACACTCATCACAGACAATATAGATCCCACAGACATAAACCAGAGACATGCACTGAAGCAGAGACACAAATGAGTTCCTGCAGACTGAGTTCTTTATTTTTTCTCTACTGGCAACTTCAATGCTTCATGTATTTACTCTGTGATATGATTTTGCCCTCCTGGGCGCCTCCCTTGGGAGGTGTTCCAGGCACGACCAGCTGGGAGGAGACCACGGGGAAGACCCAGGACTAGGTGGAGAGATTATATCTCTACTCTGGCCTGGGAACGCCTCGGGATCCCCCAGTCAGAGCTGGTTAATGTGGCCCGGGAAAGGGAAGTTTGGGGTCCCCTGCTGGAGCTGTTGCCCCCGCGACCCGATCCCGGATAAGCGGTTGAAGATGGATGGATGGATGGATGATTTTGCATGGAACATGAGAAGCCTGCTTATTTATATCCCTATTTACAATATTCTAACATTATCCAGGTCTCTGGTTGTCTATCTCAGCGCAGATTTGTCTTTGAACTTTCCACATCCAGCAAATCTGTCATTTCTGTACCAACTGATTTATCTCAATTTGAATTAGTTATTATTATACTTTTTTCTTGTATGTGACATTCAGAGTGTTTCTTATATAATCAACAAGGTGTCTTTTCTTGTAACAGGTTTCATTTTGAAGCTTCCCGTCTTCGGCGCTCCTCCTGACACCATCTGCTACGAGGACAGCATCTACTGGGAGGTGAGTTTGACGGAATGAGATGGTGACCTTTTAGTTTACAAGTCTGTAGTTTCTCAATCATTTCCTGATTCATTTCATTTCCTGACAAGGCAGATATTTCATGGAAATTCCAATTTTCCTTATGATTAATATCAAATTACGTAGTTCTTTGCAGGACACCTCTTCGGAAATAGTTATGAAATTATGCACCTGCAGATAAAACATTACCATCAAGACAATTTGCCATTTTGTTGACATGGTGCTCTACAGTGACCTTTGCTGAAAATAAACAACACAAAGATTAAATACTTTCTCCAGTTATTCAGTTTTCCTGGTGCAGAAGAGTTTAGTATTAAATCTTACGACCACAAGATGGCGATGTCGCACTAGAATTCATATAATCAGTGATGTTGCTGATGAGACAGTAGTGCTGTTTGACCACCAGGGAGAGCAAATTCACCACCACATGATGTCACCAGGTGGATTACAGGAACAGACTCCCTCCTGGATGATGTCACACCTTTTCACTTTGGGCTGACGTCATTTAGATTTCCCCCACAATGCAACGTGCAACATCATCATGCTTTTGTTTTATGTATGTTGTGCAGGCATAAAATTACACATGGTATAATAGTAGTATCATATAGAATTACATACAGATTTGTGCTTATTTTCTAGGGTTTATTTGATAATTATACTAAAAAAAGGCATTTTGTTACAAAGGAATTACATTAAAAACATGGTGCAACATTATATTAAATAGTTCTTTAACTGTTAATTAATAAATGCAGAATGAACCTCATTTTTAGACATTAAAGCGAAATGAAAAGCTCTGAGCAAATACTTTCATAACCCCTTGAAATGTTTTTTCTGTTCTCTGCTTGCATACATGACATGATAATTAGTAATTCAGTGCTGCTGTTTTCCATCCTTAACTCCAATTTCATCTTTATGCATTTTTTTTTAAATCTTTTTAATAAATATCTGAAAGAAAGGCGAACAAAAGACAAATGCTATACTACTGTACATGCAGAGCTTCAGAGAGACCTGGAGGAACGTTGACATTTAGAGACATAGCACCACGAGAAAATTAAAAGGAAGCGGCTACTAATGTGCACCTTGAAAAGCGACAATTAGACTGTATTTAGTCTGGAAAATGGAAGGATGTTTGATAGCAGATGAGGTCATTAATGTCTAGAAACTCAATTATCTCATGCTCTGTCTCTCTGTCTGTCTCAGGTGCCTGGAGACGAGGAGGGTCACGAGGAACAGTTGACCGCCGTGAACACGGCAGAGACTGAGAAGCTCAACAGTTAGACACACACACAGAGACAGAATCTCTCTCTCTCTCTCTCTCTCTCTCTCTCTCTCACAGACACACACACACTCACACACACACACACACACACACACACACACACACACGCACACACACACACACACGCACACACACACACACAAAGAGGTTTTAACATCCTAGCACTTGAGTATTACACCCTTTAGGTTGTAAAATGTACCTGCATCGTGTTCATGTCAACTGCCAAATGTCTGTTTTTAATGTGTAAAAACTCAAATTCACATTTGTATCCTGCAGAAACAAAAAAAAAAAAGAAATCTCTCTTACAGTGTATAGGTTATTGACAGCTGTGCCCACTAGAGGTCGATGTAGAGCTGTGTCACTCTGCGCTACAGGCCTGTGAAAAGACTGCATTGGGAAATGATGTGTCTATTTGATGAAAGATGCTGTCTAATTGTCCCCTAAACCAGGCCAAGACACGGTTACAGAATTTAATTTCAGCAGCCGGTTCAAACCAAAGACAAACAGACTCCTTCAGAGCCAGAAGCCTCCATTCAGTAGAGACGGCCTAACTGAGTCTTGGGAAATCTAACATTTAAAGATTGGTTACATTTTCAGTGCAAACCAATTATGTTTTTACTATTTCCTTTATTTTAAATAAAGGATGGAAAAGAGGCACAATGATGGGTTTTTTATACTTGTATTATCTCCTAATACTTTAGGTTTGGGATTTTATTTTTCATATTAAAATGTATATGATTAGTTAGAATAGAAATGTCACTGTTGGTTCAGTTATGTACCTTTTATATTTGTATGTTGGACCTTTAAGGAAAAGGTTTAAAACGATTAGATGAAAGCTGCATTCACAGTTTGAAACATCATTATCATCAATTTATGTGAGTTGAAAGTCTTTTGAAAGAGAATATTTGATACATTTTTGGCAAAATAATTTGTTGAAGTGTGTTGTGTCTCATTTAATATCCAATATTAAAGTGTATATATTGTAATATGATGAGGGATAAAGGAAAAGTTGAATAAAAATCATCCAGTCGGTGATAAACGTTCTCCTTTTAATTACAAATCTTGTCTCACAATCATTAAAGTCAGAACATTTTCTTCAGTACCAGAAGTAAAGTTTCCAGTGCAAACAGGAACTGATGCAGCATACAGTACCTTTTCATGCTGCAGATTCACCAAAATGCAAACTGATTTGGAGCGACAGCTACTTTGCTGCCTCCAAGGCAACAACACTTTGGGATTGCATCATCAATTCTATGTGAATTGTTTTGAAACACAATATTTGATTAACTTTTGGCAAAATAAATTGTTGGAGTTTGTTGTGTCTCATGTAATATTCAATATTAAAGTGTATATGTTGTAATGTGATGAGGGAAAAATGAAAAGTGGAATAAAAATCAAACAGTCATCATAAATCACAATATTGACAGAAAGAAATGACATTTTCAGGAAATAATCAATCAATTGTGTTTTTCTTTTTCCCTTTGGAAGTGCTACTGTTCAGGCTTTTATAATGATGCAGTCATTTTATAAAATGTGGGGGAGAGGCAAATGCAATCAAGTCTCTGCTTGTTATGATGAAGGCCAGTCATTATTAGTTTTTTTCTTTTTTTTTTTCTTGAAGGCTTAATGACTGTGTAGCAATCATGGCGGAAGGGGTTAATGCTTCCAATCCAGATGGGGTTTGTCTCTCACTGCGTAATTTACACAGTTTCACTTTCGGGGATCAAACAGGCGAAGAAAGCGGGTGTCCTTGTTAGATATGGTCTCCTCAGGGCCTGTGTATGAGGGGTGATTAATGCCACTGAGGAGGAGGAGGAGGAGAAGGAAGAAGAGGAGGAGGAGGAGGAGGAGGAGGAGGAAGCATCAACGACTTACCATTCATTTGAATGGATCTTAATGGACACTTCCAGAGACTCATGATCGCTTCTTAACAAGATTCATTCTGGGTAACCCAACTTTAAGAAACAAGGAAACACCAAGAAGCTGAAATAACTACTCCTACATTAGTCCCTCTCGAACCTTTTCACAGGTTTACAGCTTAGCACACATCATTGCAACATATTTTTAGTTAGAGCACTTTTCTCTGTAGACCATTGAAGTTAATCAGCCACAAATCCACTCCTTGTAAATCATAAAAAGCGATATCCTTTTAATTTCAAATCTTGTCGCGCAGTCATAAAAGTCCGAACATTTTTCTTCAGTACCAGAAGTAAAGTTTCCAGTGCAAACAGGAACTGCTGCAGCATACAGTACCTTTCCATGGTGCAGATTTGCCAAAATGCAAACTAATTTAGAGCCGCAGCTACTTTGCTGACTCCGAGGCAACAACACTTTGGGTTTGCATCACCCAAAGCATGATAGGAACTGTGTTGCCAAAATATTAAAAACATATTAATCCCAAAAACACCCCATCAATACATATGTTGACACAGCCGAGTCGCCAGGAAAATAAACGTTTCTTCAAACCACGGATACGTTGAATGTCGCCGTTTTTGCATTCGGCCGGAACAAGTGATGTAGTATATGGAGCGACTGTTATGAAAGTTACGTGGTATAATTACAAGTATAACAAGCGAAAAAGTCCACTAAGGTACGTGTGGGTCAAACAAACACAGGACCTTCACTCAGGAAAACGCTGTTTGTGTCCAGTGTAAAACAAAAAGTAAATGTTGACTAGACGCTTGTTACATAACATTACGTAAGAAAGTCCTCTCAGGGCTGTTATTTATTAACGCTAGATACATTGTCACAGTTGTTACGTTATGTTGTTCAATGTATGCTCGTACAACGGTTCGTATGATGTCTTACGATGCATACAGTCTTTTCAAAATAAACTTCTGTCTTCAAAGGAGATAACTTGGTTAGGTTTAAGCAACAAAACTACTGCCATGAAGTTTGCCGTCTTGGTTCGGACTACGGAGCCTACGTGTTATTGTTTCATAAATATAAGCACAACTCAACTGGTTCCGTACAATGTGATTGGTTGATCCCTTTATCTGTGGTACGAAAGCTCAGAAATAAAAACGTGTCCAATATGTCTTTTTTTCACATCACTCACTTGTTTAAACAAACAAAATCCTGCCTATATTGCTTTTATAAGTTTTTTCCATTTCTCATCATTATTTCATTCTGTTTTCTTTTAATATCTTTTAAACTCTGGTGTGCAAGCTATTAGCATACCTTAATGATGTCTTTCCTGTTTGCCTGCCCCTCCGGTGGCATTAATCGCCCCTCATACCGAGGGCCCCTTGCAGGCTGCAGGGGCCTCGTCTGACCCCCCCCCCCCCCACCCATTTTGGTGATGGTACCTCGGCGTGAACAGGCGCCGCAGCCTTTTCCCAGGAACGAGAAGACAGGTGGACAGCTGTTTACTGAATAGACGCTTGCACTGAAGAGCTTAATTGAGCTTCATAGGGCTAATTAAAATGCAGAGAAAAATAATCATGATTATGGTAATTATTCTATTGTCTAATATGTCTTCCGGAGATGTGCTTGTTTGGCATCATACCTGCAATATGTTGAAGGCCCTGAAAATATATAAAAATAGAAATCTATTTTTTGTGGCTTTCAAGCATGCACCACACAGCTATCATTATGCTAGATGAAATGTTAATTGTTTTAATTTGCTGTTGCTTAAGATGTATTCTGTAGTGAGCTGGTTTAAAGGCTGCATAATAATAAGATGTAATTAAAGGCTGCAGAACAAATCGTCTTTGAGTTTGACCTAAATTATCACTCAAGGTAAAGCTTTTAGAATAAGTTTACGATATATAACTGAGTAGAAAACTCAAATTCTCATTAGTATAGGAACATCTATCAAATTCAAAATTAAAACAGTGAAGAGGCAGAAAAGTGATGAAAAATCCTCTCACCTGATTTTATATTATATGTTCTTGCAATCTATCACTACAATTTTCTGCTGAATAAATCAACTTTTATTTTGAAATTTATGCTTCAGCTCCAGTATGTCATATATTTTGTCATATTCCACTGTGATACTACAACTACTTTTTTGTCTTTCTTTGGGTTAGGCTGAAAGAAAATTGTCACAGAAGCCAAATTTGATTTATTGATTAATTAAACAGTGCCTAATATACATCCACTTGTTTAAAGGGGCCTTCTTTTTGTTGCTTATACACATATTTTTTAAACATTTACATTAGAAGATTAAGACCTGTTCACCCATTCAAGGAATATGTGTGGCAGCAGTATTAGTAGTATTTTTTCACAGGCAAAGAAACACTCATCCTGTATATATTCACACAATTTCCCTCTTTCCTTAAATAGAATATGTCAGGCCGTAATACGCTCTTGACCTTTATCACCTCACTTCTTTACGTGTGGCCCTTGAGCAAGGCACGGCATGGGAATGGTGCTGATCGGTGCCCCGGGCTACACCGTGTTGTTCTAAGCAGCTGTAGCCTCCTGTGGCTCAGCCTGCAGCTTGTATGTGATTGTTGTCCGTAACAGCGCTCTGGAGGTGAACATAATGGGTTAATAGGCTCCCTCAGGATCTCCTGGTCCCCTGTGGGACTCCTCAGCCTGCTCAAAGCCCCGCGGAGGCCGTAATGGGCCGAGGCTAAAACCACCGTGGGGATCTGACACACTGACAGGACATCCGAGTCTTATTAGATTCACTCTCATTTGTACAAAAATTCATCTTTTCATCACTGTATGTGGAGATGATTGTGTGGGCTCAACCAGGGTGATTTATTACCCAAGTTTGACCGCAAAAAATACCCTAGAATCGACACCAAAACTGCATTAAATTAAATAAATAAAAAGTATATGTTGCAAAAAATATGGCCATCACTTCCTGTAAGATATGATATCAAAATGTGTTTTTTGTAGCAGCAAATGTGGTGATATATGCATACATGTAGTGTATGTCGCCTAAGAACCCGTAGTTGAATAAAAGTAAAAGTCTCACAAAATAAAGGACCAAACTTTATGTACTTTGTAACTTTACATCTCTGCACTCCTATTACGTAAGACAATCTTTTGATTGCATAATTATTCCGTGTGCTTATGTTTTGCTGAGATCCTTCACAGAAAGATTCTCAGTGTAAATTGCACTCAGAGTATAAATATCAACACTTTGATGGTGCATCTGGAAGTGCACGCTCATCAGAGTTAATTTCACACTCGTTATAGTTTTGAACAGTCACCCCAAAAAGTCGTATCGACTCTGCAATCAACACTTGTCAACTCTGAATCATCATCACTGAAATATATGGAAATGTCTGGAAATGTTGATGTGTTGTTTGAGCTGCACAGGTAGCAGCTCAGAAAACACAACACGGGATGTTCCAAACTATGATTTTCAGATATCAGTCAGTTTTATCGTTTAGATCCTGATTATATCCCGGAACAGAGCTGCGGTCGTAGAAGGAGCAGCGACCCGCAGAGAGGTTGTGACTGATGCCAGCTAAGCAGGGCGATGATGGAGCAGGGGTGTCGGAGGGGGATGCTGACTAAATGCAGGAAGTTGTTCAGCTGGAGAGGGTTTCAGCCACTTGACTGAGGGGAAATTGCCTTCAGTGCTCCACGAGTACTTGGGAGTGCTTCACTTGAATTTCCTCCCTGAAAAATGGCTAGCCGTGTGAATGCCAAATCAACAAAAGTAGTGGCAGTGTTCATTTCGGGCCCTCAAATGTTCGCCTCTTTCATTGCTCGCCTGTGGTCGACAAAGCCTGCGTGTGAACGCCCGGACCTCCCCTCATGTACGGCGTGAACAAATACATTATTTTAATCTCTCCTAAACATACAGTAATTTACGACTTGTTCAACACACTGTGTTGTACCAAAGTATACACAGAGATGTGTAGAAAATGATTTTCAGCAGGTTTTGAATTTCTTCTGCAGTGGGAAAATCATATTTACATAATTTGTGTATTTGTGTTCATGTTTAAGTAAAATTGATGTCTATATCTTTGTTGATGCTGTTACCCAATTAGTCTTAGGGACTGTATGAAAATGATTAGGGGAGGAGGGGATGTCAAAAAAAGGGGAGTTTTAAGTAGTCTGCATTTTTTGGCGAAGTGGAGGAGCGTCTTTTAAATTGTTCTTATGTCAGATTTATATTTTATTTCCACCTTGCTTTGAGCTGACAAATTATTGTTTTATTTACAGTCATGTTCAAGATAGTACACCATTTTAAAATCTTTATGCACTTTAAGTGTTTAAGATTTAACAAGTTGTACTTTGAGATATTAGGAAGGAGGCTTTTTTTTCTAAGTCAAGGGACAGGCCTTTCTTTTTTAAAAAGTGACTGCCCTCCTCTCCTCAATAATTTTTATACAATCAAAAAACAAACATTTTTTTACCAAATTAGGTGCAAAAATGTGTTGAAAGTCAATTGTCCTTTTAACTCCAATAATACATGTTTCACAGAAAGATTCAAGAGAAACACCAATATCTTATCACAAATCCAAAGAAACATTAAGTCAAGTTCTGCCACTTTCTTCATTAAAAAATCAGCTTTCCTCAGACCTCATTCTGAGGGTCTCTATTTATTCCTTGAGATCATTATATCATTGATGTGCCTCGCTGTAATTCACACTTCTCTTTATCCTCAAACTGCATACTGGGCCTTTAATTCTGCCTTAGATGACTAAGCAAACTCAAATTTCAGACCCTTAGATTGAATAAAAAAGCTTTTTGCAATTAGGAGGATCTAAAGAAATGATATTCATCCAGTGGCTGAGTGACCATTGTGACAAGGAAGGATCACATTTAGGGCAGAATGGGGCAGCCTTTAATCCCAGAGTCCCCTGGCTTAGCACCCCACGCACTAACAAGAGCTCCCACCGGACCCATTACAAGAGGAAAAACCAACAAAGGCAGTTATTACACACTCCTTATGAAAGACACCAGGGGTGAAGGGGGGCAAGCTGGACACCACCGGAACAAAAGAGCACTGACCGACTCCCCCCTCCCCACCCTTCCACCCTCACCTCCACCCCGAATCCCCCCTCCAACCCACCCGCCCGCTCGCCCGCCCTATTCCTCCAAACCAGCCACTTCCACCACACGCATGCCTCCGAGCTCCAGGCATTGTAGAGGTGCGTGACTCAAGGGGGACAGCAGAGGTCGGGAGAGGTCGGGGGCTTCATGGCCTGTTAATTGAGTGAGCCCATTGAGGGAGCATGTGGCTCAGCGGGGCCTCACCGGGGGCCGAGTCAGCGCTGTGAACGAAGGGGAGCGGCTAGGAAGTCACGCTAGGCTAGCTGGGAGAAACGCAGAGGGAGCTCAGAGAGAGAGAGAGAGAGAGAAAGAGATGACAGTGTGAATGTTCCCTTCACGTACTGTACATAGAGAAGTGCTGCAGCTCAGGTCCTGACAAAGACACAGAAAACTGAACACATCACACCAGTTCTGAGGCCTCTTCTCAGTGTGTCCTAGAGAAAAGTTTAATTACTTCTCTAGACATCTGATTGTCTTTTACTATATGGCCTCTCAGGTCACCTGTTTGAGACCAAACTAGGCAGAAGTTCTGTGTAAAATATGCAACTAAAATAGTATTCTCTTTGCGTATTTTATTTGATTTACCAGTAGGTTATTGTACCATAAATTAATTCTCCACATAAAAGCAATAATCCAGTTTCTCCACCAGCAAGGTTTAAAATCTGATAATGTCCACATTTTGGGTAAACATAGAATACTTGAATATTTAGTGCCTGAAACTGTTAAATGTTCAGTCAACTGCTGAATACTGGCCTGAAATATCAAATAGCAATGTTTCCCATGAGAGGATGGCAGTATGTGGGAGATGTATGACCAGAAATAGGAAGCAGTATGATTATGGTTATTAGTGTTGTGAAGGTTAGGGTTAGGGATAGGGTTAGGAAGAGACATTTACCTTTCTCTCCAGGGACCTGCAGGGTTGCGGTTCCAGCTCATGCCAATAAATGACACACTGGGAGAAACTTTCTTTCAAAAGTTAGTTTCAACCTTAAATAGACCCAAACATTAGCTAAGCTTTCCACAAACAGACTCACGTAATCTTCGTACGTCAACACACAATCTGCATGTCATACTTCATGCCCATTTTTAAGAGGACGCTTGAAGAACACTGCAGAAAAGCACACAGTGAAGAGCCTGATTCATGTAAGAGCTGCAGGACTTCTACTGACCAGATAGAAACCTCTGGGTCTGAGAAGTGAAGCCAATGAGTAAGTGCTTTAAACTTGCATTATTTCTAATAGCCAGCAGGAGGCGACTCCTCTGGTTGCAAAAATAAGTCTGATTGTATAGCAGTCTATGAGAAAATGACCCTACTTCTCACTTGATTTATTACCTCAGTAAACATTGTAAACATGAGTTTATGGTCTCAGTCGCTAGTTTCAAGTCTTCTTCAATACAGCATGATGTTCATTTAGTAAAGTATGGTCCCATTTAGAATCAAATAGACCATAAAGCAGGGTATGCTTTAGGGCGTGACTACCTTGTGTTTGACAGGTCGCTACCAGCGTTGTCTGGTCTGGGTGTTGTACGTGTTTTCATCTAAGAACTTTAACCCTTCCACAGTTAATTGTAACATTTTCGTTGCCTAAAAATATCTTATTCAGTGTTCTGTTGTACTTAGCTCCACCCTCTTGTGTCACTTCTGGATGCAAAATGCCAAAATGCCAAACTGGAGGCTTCAAAACCATAGTCCACAAAACAATGGGTGACGACTGCTTATATACAGTCTATGCTACTGACACAGTATTACCGTCCTCTCTCTAATATCAAACCTTTTCCAGTCAAATCCACTTCCAGCAGATCACACTGTCATTTAAATTCACTCAGCAGGCTCGAGTTATTGAACCTCACTGCATCGTATGTCTTCGTATTAGATGAGTCCTCTCTCAACTCCATTACACTTAAACCATAAAGATAACAAATAGAGAAAGATCAGACTTGTGTAGAGGCGGTAATCATCGCCAGTCCGGCAAAAGGAATTAAAGGCATTGAACCAGTGTGAACTTCTCCAGATTTGAAAGTATGAGGACTTGACTGTTTGAGGTTGTTTGGAGGAGATCTAAATATCAGTGCTGAATCCAGATCTTGACTGTGCATATGGCAAAATAAATTATGAATTCAGACTGTCATATTCAGTCGTTAAGCTCTCTGCTATCTGCGTTTGAAAAGGTCCCTGAGGGAATCGAGGGGGGACCCACCCAATCCTCTTCTCTTACTCCCCTCACACTGCACATTACCTCATTCTCATCAGCGAAAAAGACAGAAAAGAAGGCTCGCTACTGATAAAAGACCCGAGGAAAAGAATCCAACACAATCGAAAGAGAAAGAGACGGCGAGAGGAAAAAGATGGGGGGCATGCGTTAATTAACGAGTGACTAATCTCAACCAAATTAATAACCGGGTCATGGATGTGAGGAAGAGAGGGATGAAAAGAGGGGAGAGGAAAGAGGTGGAAAAAAAAGGAGAAAAGAGGAATGTAACATGGTGTCTCTGGGTACGCCGATGGGAATTTTGTCCCTGTCTTTTCCCCATAACCCCTCCTAACCTCTCCCATTCTCCTCAGCGCTCCGATCACAAACCCTCTTTGTGGCTCTCCCAAAAAAACCTTTATCGGATGCCAATTTGCATAAAGGCAACAAGCAACAACACTTTTTTCTCTCTCCTGTGGAATAGGACGGCGGCAGCTCCTCCCCTAGCAATGCCATTGCAATTCTTCTTGTTTTAGGACACACACACACACACACACACACACACACACACACACAGAAGAGCATACGTGCAGGATGACATGACGATGAATGTGCTTGTTTTATGACTCCCTCAGTGCACATACTGTACGTTTGTGTACAGTGCTCGCACACACACATATGCCGCACACACAGTCATTGCTCACGCATTCATGAATGCTGCACAAACACACACACACACACACTTACACAGAAAAACCCTCACACGGCTCCCTTTTGAGCGTAATTAAAACAGGAGGTGCTCACACAATACGCTTTTGTCTTAGCTCATGGCGAGGAGAGGCGGGGCGAGGGGCCGCTGCATATTAATTAGGAGGCTATGGTGTGAAAGCCAATCAGGCGTGTTAAACAGATGACATACTGGGACAAATATGGCACTACTTTATTGCTGCTCTCCCACGGTGGCGCACGGATACAGGCGGTGGCGCGCTGCTACTTCCGGCCATGGCACGCTGCCAGCGGTTGGAAATTAGCAGCAGGAGCTGCTAGGATGAATTAGCGGCCTGAACAATGCAGGAGGCTGTGTGCTACGCAGCAGGGAGACAAGAGGTGGCTGACGGCGTGAATGTCACAACAGTAGGTGGCGACATTGAGTCGAGCAAGCTCAGACCTGCACAGCAGCTCCTTTTGTTTTGCTTTTTTCTTCCCATAATCCTCAGAATGTGCATTCAAACCTGAGGTGTAATTAAATGAATGTAATCAGAAAAGGTATGTTTTGGATTTCGGATGAAGCCTTTTCACTGCCAACAATGAAGAGAAGAAGAGACGTCACCTGGAAAGCATGGCGCCAGGAAACACTTTCAGAACGAATGAAAACATTATCACACACAATAACCCCACGTCTTCCATTGAGCGCCCGGCTGCCAGCGCACAGCATTTCCCTGACAACAAAAACCGTTAGCCGAGATTTAACGTCAGATGTTCATTCCAAACTGGACACATCTGTTTGGTTATCAATAACGACGGGCCTGTTTGGCATGCCGGCAGCTCCCCTCTTTTTCTCCCATTCACAACTCTGTTGAAGGAGAACAATTCAGGTGTTATAAATCACCGAAAGGGGAGCGAGCCAGGGAGAGGCTGACAGGCGGTACAGTGGCAGAGGGAGACCTCCAGCACCCTGCCACCGTTTTTTTTTTATCCTCCAGGGCCACCCAGCTTCATTGACGTGGGCGATCCCAACCTCCGTTTCTTTGTTTTTCCTGCTCAATTTCCCTTTTCTCCGGGGTTTCTTTTCTGTGGCGCTCTGTGTTTGGTTGCGAGGTTTGTACCCCATTTCCTTCACGTCCTTTTTTTTATTCGTGCCTCCTATGCGCCAATTGAATTTGTCTTATTCGGTTAATCTCTCCTGCTCTTTCTCGGCCTTTCTTTTCGCTGTGGCCTATCCCCACCTATCCCTTCCTCTTTGCTTCCCCCCTCTTTGCCAACTCGCACCCTCTGTCGTTTTCACCCTCCCTTTCTCATTCTCACCAACCATCCCCCTCCCTCGGCTCTACCCATCCCTCTCTGCCATTTCCCCGGTAAGGGGGCACTTTGCTGCTCCTGTCTTTCGATCTCCGCTGTTGGCACCCAGTTCTGAGCGGCCGGCCCAGTGTGTGCGGAGGGGAAGCTGTGTGTGAGCAAACGGGTGCCCACGCCTGCCCCCGGCGCCACAAAGGAGCCTTTCTTTGCCCATCAATGGCTTCCATTAACGCCGGGCCCTCTGCCTCTGGAGGGGATGTCAGGCTTCCCGAGATGGCACACAGAGACGGCCATTAGAGGCAGGAAGCCGGGGGCAGGGGCATCATGGGAGAGCTGCCAGGGCAGAGAAGGAGAGGGGGGGGACAAAGAGGGCATGAGGCGGCGTTTTGTGTTCTGATCTCAGCCCTGTGCATATACAGACGCAAACTCCCAAAAGGACACATTTATTCTCTCACGCACACAGAATGATGGATGCATGTGTGTGTGTGTGTGTGTGTGTGTGTGTGTGTGCACGCCAGGGTTCAGCTGCTCCAGGCTTTTGAAAGCTGATACAATTATTTTATGGTTACAGATATTTTCTACTGATAATTGATGAGTTGTTCTTCTGCAAGTACAAAAATGTATTTGAATGCTGTTTTGGTTCAAATTTTTAGTTTTAATCCACACACTATAGTGGTTAGTAGGACACACTTGGTGTTGTCTTTTAATGCGATTTGTTGACTGACTATTAAAAGAAGATGTGTGAGTGTGAAAGAATTTGAAAATAATTTCTACCCCACACGGGGCGTCTAAATTCTTTTTAGATTAAATTCTTTTGTCTTTTTTTGGCAGGATTTCCAGCCTGAAACTATTCCAGCTCTCTACTTTCTGGGGATTCTCCAATATTTCTATACAAATAAATATCCAACATAACAAAATATAACAAATATGAAAAGCCATTTTCATTGTGATGGAGGTGTCAAAAATGTGTGAAGACGAACTGTGATATATACACAGAAACGAGAATACCAACCTCCCCAAAAAACAAGGGAAAACACTTGCTGGCACACACATACAGTACATGTGTTTGCATGCACCAAAGGCTCACATGTACATACACACACACACACACCAACCAGAAGCCTCTTGGCAGTAAGTGTTGTTGTATCACGGCTATAAAAAAAAAAAAATTCTAAAGGTTTCAGGGAGTTTGTCCATATCTTGGGCGTGTTTGAGAGCTGGTTATTGTGTGCCTGCGTTGCCCATTGAGTCGGAAAGAAGAGGATAACAGTAAAAACAATCTCCATGTTAGCCAGATATTTTTTACTATTAAGTCCTTTAAAGCTAGGGTGGGTAATGAATTTTAGAAAAAAATGTTATATTTGTTGAAATTCTCTTTACATCGTGACAGAAATCAATAAATCAAATGCTCTGACAAAAAAAAAGAAGGAAAAATCCGGTATAAGTGGCTGTCACAGAACTATAATAAACCCGTCCAATCATTTTATTCAGGCCGAATAAAATGATTCGATCAAATTCATTATGATATGTTTACATTCATTATGATAATTTTGGGGGAGTGGCTTTGGAAGGAGGCCTAAAGTGACGGGCTGTCAGTGTTGCTGACTTTTGGAGCTGGTTTTTTGGTTGGATAATTTTAAAATCTAGGGTATTCTTGCTGGTTTTTCCAACCCAGGCTTTAGGTCTTGTTGTTTTTAAACAGGCAAACACATCTTTTACTACAGTGAGATCATTCCATTCTGTTTCCAAATGAACTTAATACAAGATTTTCGTCGGGGAAGCGTGTCTTTTATTTTGAAGAACACAGGATAAGGCAGACTGTTGCTGCAGAATTAAACAGAATGATGCCAGCAAATGGTTGATTTGTGTCGGGGAATTACTGCACTGGTGGCAGTTTTGACTTATTTTAAGAGAATAAGGCTTCTTAGAACACAATAAGACACAAAAAAAGACTTTTGCAGTGAATGTACAGGTAGACCTGACCATAACACAAGCTTGAATGATACGAGCAGACACTATATGGTATATCGAGGTGAAAAGAAAACACCGTTGCAACACGAGGGCAATCTTGCAGTTCTTCCTGTGGGCGGGGAGGAGAGCTATCTGGTCAGAGTGAGATCACAGCGGCATCTGAGTCGTAGATGTGAAAGGAGGCAGGTCAGCCTTCTCAAGACCTTCTGAGAAGACGCCAGGGGACGGTGAAAGGGAGGGTCCGCTCTGTAGGGGAGGGGGGCGTGCTGTGAGAGCAGGTGGGGCGGTGAAAAAGAGATGGGGAGTGTGTGCAGATCAGAGGGGTGTATGCGAGCTGGGGACGGTCAGCATACTGATCTAATGACGGCCCGACTTCAGAGCGACGCTGGCTCCCTTTGCACAGCGCCAATTAACTCCAAGGGTGGGGACAGTTGATGGACAAGTCTATTATTAGCATGTGAGGAGTGCCGCAGTGCCTCAAAGAAATCAAAGAAAGAAAAGTCTTGAAGGAAGTGGCAAATGCAAAGTGAAAGCGCGTGATATGCTTCATTGGCCCAATTGTGGCCGTATTGCTTTCTTCTCCACTCCCTCCCAATGTCGCCGCCGCCGCCACCACGTCTTGAGCAGAGAATACAACAAACTCTGCAAATGATGTAATGTGTGGCTCTGCAGAGGTGTCCCCCTCACCGCTGCCGTACTCAATTATACCACTTTGGGAAACAAAAAAAGGAAAATACACCCCTTCAGTCAAAGACACATATCAAAGGTACGTCAAATGCTTAAATCCTTCCAGCTGAGCAGAGCGCTGCACGCCGCCCCTCCCCGTTCTTCCCACCTATCATTGTCTTCAAGCAGGAGGGGTTCACTCGTTGATTGGGCTCCATTTCAAGCACATTTCTCATGTCCACCAATAAGCTTCTTCAAGGGCAATCAGTGAACCGCAAAACACGCACTGAACAGCGTTTCTACCCAACACCCAACATCGTTCTACTGCTTACATTTTCATTCAATTATAATCTTCAACTTTTCAAGAACCAACGTTGTGTCCAAATGCACTCCCTTGTTCACTCATTCATCACCCCCTCAATGCTTCGCTCTGCAGTGATCGCTAAACAGAGATTTCAGATGGTAATGAATCATCATTCTGCACCATCCCACTGCCTCTTTCCTGTTTAGCTCTGTGCATTGTACACAAACCATGGATGTATTATTAGACCTGGATACCAGACCCCAAGATGGCATCTATTCATTCCAATGAGAGTTGCTAACCTGGCTCAGACGCCAAAAAATGCTGGGGAAAATGCTTTTTGGGCCGCAGGAGGATTTTATGCTGTAATGCCGTGAGTGGGCACTGCAAAAAATTGCAAGCAAGGCTGAGCAGCGGCATCGTATCCAGGTCTTATTATACATCCATGACACTATAGTCGACAGTTTGCAGAGATGTATGCCCAAAGCCCACATTTGTGGTCGGAAGGAGAAACACATTTTAGCAAGAAATTAGTATGCTATGAGTGCTATGTTTTGTTTGGATATTAGACAATGACGGGAACACTCAATGAAATTAGCATTGTTGTTAGCTACATTTATATACTACTGAATACAATAAGCTTCAAATAAAATGGAGGGAACACTTCAAAGATGGAAAATCGTTTTAATGCTCAGACAGCCGACTGTTGTTATTAGTCGCTATGAGCTGCATAGATGTGGGTCAATGGGGGCCTATTACACCCACTAGTAGGTTTTATGGTAAATCACCGAAAGAAGGTGTAAAAGCACGACAGCGACCTCTAGCGACTGTAGTAATTATGACAGGAGCAGTAGCGGAAGTCAGGCGCTGTAGTATAGACAGTGTGAAACTCCAAAAGGAGTGGAGGTTGGGGACAATGGATGGGACACAAGACACAGGACAACACAGCAGGACTTTCACCCAGGAGACTGGAATTCGCATGCCGTGCAAAACCAACAATGTGTAGTTGTGTTTGAGTTCGTAGTTATTTTAACCCAAAACACATGTTTTTCCTTGAACTTAACTAAGTGTGTTTTTGTTGCCTAAACCTAAAGAAGTGACAGTTTTGTTGCGTAAACCTAACTGTTGTTTTTTTTGGCTAAACCTTAAGAAGTTACCGAAAACCTAAAGAAGATGTAGTTTTGTTGCGTTGTGATTCAGTTTTAAAACATGTTAGAATGTGTTGCTTTTAAGTTTCACTTTCACTCTTACAACGTAGTAAGTATAGTAGGCCCCTAATGACCCACATCTATGGTGGTTATAGTGACTGATAACGCCTATTTAATGGACTGATAACAGTTTAATTGGATCAAATTCTCCGACAAATGGGCAACTTCATCTGCTGAGGAAGATCATTTGATATGACAGAAAGCTCCAGAACAGCTACTCAGTGGACCTTGCGGTGAGATTGTTTTCATCCAAGAAAATAACAGAAAGCAACATTTTTAAAACATTTTTAGGTTAGATTTTTACATGTTATGGAGTGTTTTTACAGTGTGGTATTGCCTGGATCTGAATACTTCCACCACCAGTGCAGGAAAGTGAATATCTTGCAAAAGGAAGCACATGGAGATTTGAGATGTGGCCTACATTTTCTATCAGCTACATTTGCTGGATTCTTTTATACAAACATAATTTCCACAATTTTCCTGGAACACTTAAGGTTCAACCATCCACACAGGGATAAAGCCAAAGAGGCAACAGGTATAAACTCACCACATATAATACAATACAAACTTTACCTTTAAGTAAGATTGGACAAAGGCTGAACAGCAGCATCAAATACGTTCAGACTAAAGGTGCATGTTGCATGTCAAAGATAGACGAGCCGTTTGACAATGAAGCCACTATGTGCTGTGAATATGTGTCTTCTCTATTGACTTGCTCTGTAAATACAGTATGTGGACACGTGTTTGTCCATCCTTATAGGAACCCTGTGAGAGCAGATCTCACATGATGGAGACGATCAACTGCTTTCAGAAATATGTATGGCTTTGCCACGAGAGCCAATCAGGAGACGTGAAACTTCAAAAGAATTAATTAATTCTCATTTTTAATCAGGGCTTAATCTTAATGTCTGCTCAGCACTATGTGGACGTCTGATATAACATATGCGGGGATTAAAATGCTGAAAATGAAATGCTAATAAGAATATAATCAAGAAGAAGAGGGGCTAATGTGAAGATTCACACCGACTGTTGAATAACATGTTTCAGCATTAAATTAGAGCGTCGAAACTGTACAGTTGCCATGAAAAGGATTTGTAAATATTCTTTATGTGCCGTTTTAACTTGAATATACACTTGTGGCTTTATTCAAAGTTCACTTAATAAAAGTTCATTAAATTACAGGATTTCCAACAAAAAAAAAGAAGAAAAAAAAAACATGATAAAAAGAAAAAGTGCACTTGAATTAATAGTAATGCTAATTAATAAAGGTAGTAAATGGAAAGAAGTCTTGAATAGCTGGTTTCACACTGATAGATTTAAGTAAGCAGAACATGTTAGCAGCCTTGATGAATAATGCATGTTTGTCCTTCGACTGACAGGGTGATTTAAATCTATACAGCATAATAGAGACATGTAAAGAAGGTCAAGGGGTCCAATGCTTTCACCTTGATACTACTCAGAGTTGGTACTGCAGGATAACATCTATGAAAAGACCCAAATTAAAAGTGATCCAACAAGTATTGTGTGTGTATCAAAGCCTATTTCTTTTTCCTCTGTGCTCCATTAAAACACTGTTGGACTGGGTGACATGTTCCTACATTACCATGAACACAGTTTATTTTGACTCAATCCCACAGACACCGCCCTGCAACCACAAATACTCACCAGAGCACCAAATGTGGATTAATCCGCTGCTGAAAATAGTCCCCAACAAATGCACCATTTCCTCCTGTTTGTTTGATTAAAAACTACAGTGACCAGCTGTTTTAGGAAATGACTGAGTTTTTATTTAAAAAGAAATGCTAACCTTGAATCTGAGCTGTTATTAAAGATTTACATCTTCAGTAAACAAGTCAGGAACTAAAACATTGTCGTTTTTGTCTCATGGGATTAGGTGACAGTAAGAAACATATTAGAATAATGCCTTATCTTTTAGATTAAAAAGTAAAAAAAGTAAAGAAACATAAAAAGTAAGAATTATTAGTAACCTTACTGAATTTACTGCCTTTCTTTGTCACTATTCACCCAATTCAACTAAGATTTCTAAAAGAAAGAACTCTTCCTCTTATAAGTCTTTCTTGTCCGATGCTTTGCTTTTTGGATTGATTTCTGTTTTATAAATTCAGTTTTATTTCTCTTGTGTTAATCCTGCTGGTTTGATATGTTGTGCTTTTATTGTGAAGTGCTTTGTAACTTTTGTTTCAAAAAGTGCTATTTAAAAAAAATATGTACCTTTACTTGCATATTTATACACTCTCTATCCTTCATAATAGGACATTTCGATAAATTGGGTATTTTGAAATCTTTTATTTGTGGATCTGTGCATTATGATTTGCTTAGTTGCCAATTTATTGTTGTTCATAGTGTCTTGTAAGCCCACTTGATATGATGCATTAAATCAATCAATTAATCAAAAATAATGTTAAGTGCAACATTTGTTCCTTGTAAGAATATTATAGCTTTGATCAGGGGATTTAAAAAATAATATTTTTTGAGGAGGAACATTAGAAATAAGAAAATATTGTCTGTTGCACTTCTTTTTTTTTTACTCTTCAGCATTTGTTTAACTGGATGTTTGTACTATATATGTATTAATATCCTGTGTATTGAAGCTCTCTGAAGGCCAAAGTGAAATTTTAATTTTTAATCTAGTAGATAATCTTAAAATGTGTGTCCCCTCAGGCCTAATACTGTAAAGGTATTATAGGAATAATTATACCACAGATATATATTGTGCAGCATGGGACTCTTGAGGATAAAATTTAAAAAATATATATTTTTTTTGTTTTTCTCCCTTGCAGGGCAGAAACATGCTCCTACACTGTAAACAATTGCTGTTAATTTACAGCAGGATTTCAACAGTATTAACCTGTTATTGCTAAAAACAGTGCTTTACTGTTAATACAAAAGAAAACCTGTTAAATTACGCTAATAGGCCGTTTTTTAACTGAACTATAATGCATTCTTAAAAATCAGCACTTTACTGCTGATCAACTGTCTAAAGTATCATCAGTAACAGCTTCATGCAGTATTTTTTTTTAATTCTGGGACCTGATCTGCACATGTGAGGCTTGTACATTGTACATGATTGTAAAATCAGTGAATCAGCTTTACTGTTCTTCACTCACATGTTGTTATGGTTTGCATGCTGTGCTTGTAGTCAGCCATAGACAGACATTTTTGGGAAAAAGTGTTAACAAGTCTATTATAGCCTTTTTCCTAACAAGTGCCTTTAATTGTATTTAGTGTAACTATTCCTATGTCTGTAACCTGCTAAGTCTATTCATCTAGGCAAAAAATAATGTTTATTAAAATGTATGTAAACAATAAATAGTGCATTAAAACAAATCAGTAAGATAATGTAAAAGAAAGGTGTTATATAATGTATCTTTAAACAGTAAATTAACTGTAAAATACTGTGAAATTAATAAAGTTCAAACTGTATTTTTCATTAACAGTATAATAATGTTAATTTTACAGTAACATAAAGGCAACCCTGCTGCCAGCTCTTTACTGTTATTTTACTGGGGAATTCCTAACAGTGTATATCAGAGAAGGATAATCACATGCACAGCTTATCTTGGAAATGTGTTCTCCTTTATGTGAAGAGGAGATTTCTGTTCTGTTGTTCAGAAGGTATGTATCTGTGTGCTGTGTTTTTCCTCCCATCACTGGAGGAGGTGGAGGGTGGATTAAAGTGAGGCTAATCTCCAATCCGGGCCTCCTCCTCCTCCTCTTCCTCCTCCTCCTCCACCTCCTCCTCCTCTTCTCTTTCTCGTTCCTTCAGTTCAGTCCAGCCTCCCTGCAGCTGCCAGGTTGCTGTTCCACTTTTATTCATGAGGAAGAAGAGGGACGAAGGGGGAAACAAGCAAAATGAAAATGGCAGCTGTTTGTTTACGCGTTCCCACGACTCCATGCCAATTAAGCATCGTCATTCAGTCAGCCGCTTGTCTTCTCTGATTAGACACCCCTCAGCAGACAAGAGGGAGAGAGAGAGAGAGAGAGAGAGAGAGAGAGAGGGAGAGAGAGAGAGAGAGAGAGAGAGGGAGAGAGATGGAGAGAGAGAGGGAGAGAGAGAGAGAGAGAGAGAGAGTAAGAGAGGGAGAGAGAGAGAGAGAGAGGGAGAGAGAGTAAGAGAGAGAGAAAGAGATGGAGAGAGAGAGAGGGAGAGAGATAGACAGAGAGAAGGAGAGAGAGAGAGGGAGAGAGAGATACAGAAACAGAGATGGAGAGAGGGACAGAGAGAGAGAAAGAGAGAAAGAGGGAGAGAGAGAGAGAGGGAGAGAGAGAGGGAGAGAGGGAGAGAGAGTAAGAGAGAGAGAGGGAGAGAGAGTAAGAGAGGGAGAGAGAGAGGGAGAGAGAGAGATGGAGAGAGAGAGAGGGAGAGAGATAGACAGAAACAGAGATGGAGAGAGGGACAGAGAGAGGGAGAGAGAGAGAGAGAGGGAGAGAGAGAGAGAGAGAGAGAGAGAGAAAGAGATGGAGAGAAAGAGATGGAGAGAGGGACAGAGAGAGGGAGAGAGAGAGAGAGAGAGAGAGAAAGAGATGGAGAGAAAGAGATGGAGAGAGGGACAGAGAGAGAGAAAGAGAGAGAGAGAGAGAGAGAGAGAAGGAGGGGAGAGAGAGAAAGAGGGAGAGAGAGAGAGGGGGAGAGAGAGGGAGACAGAGAGAGAGAGATGGAGAGAGATGGAGAGATAGAGAAAGGGAGAGAGAGTAAGAGAGGGAGAGAGAGAGGGAGAGAGAGAGGGAGAGAGGGAGAGAGAGATGGAGGGAGAGAGAGAGATGTAGAGAGAGAGAGACTGAGAGGAGAGAGAGAGATGTAGAGAGAGAAATGGAGAGAGAGATACAGAGAGAGAGAGAGAGAGAGAGACAGAGACAGAGAGAGAGAGAGAGAGAGAGAGACAGAGACAGAGAGAGAGAGATGGAGAGAGAGAAAGAGGGCCACAAACGAAGGCCCACTCCTGTTTTCTTTATATAATTAGCCTAAATATGATAATTTTAATACACTTTTAGAATCATTCAACCTCTTCCATTTTATAATAATATACAGGATGAGTCATAATATAATATATTATTATAGGGAGATTTGTTTAGGATGCCTCTCCTGACATGTAAAAGAGCACTTTTGCTGCTGCAGCCTGATGCATGATGGTGATTTAACTCCTGATTATATATCCTCTCCTCTGTGATAACATAAAAATAAAATGTACATGTTTATCATGATTTAAAGGATTGCATCATGTTTTATTTTACATGATATATAACAGATATGATATCAACCAATCATATTGAAGTATGAGTTTTTAAAAGTACAGCACTTCTAAGTCGGTTCGTTATGAACTAAGATTGCATTGCTTGAAACCATTTTGGTGTAAAATAAAATAAAAAAAAAGTGACAAAATATAATAATATAATAATATATAATTAATAATTATATATAATAAGAGCAAATATTTAACGAGCAAGTGTGACAGAAAATGAGAGAGTTTCAGTTATTGATTTATAATAAACTTTCACTCTCTGCTCCTTTATTCAAGTTGAAATACCTGATCCTGAAACCATTATGGAAAGGACTGAATTGTAGCTATTATTGGATATAATAAATAATTATTTAAAAAATAAAACCACATTTTCAAAACTACAACTTTAAACCAGCGAATTAAAGCACGTATGAATTATATAATAATTTGGCAGTAGCTTATATCTGATTCTAAAATGATTATTTTTTTAAACTGAAACAGAGAGAAATGTCTTTTCTGACTTTTTTTGCAATCGAAAAAAATAGAATTCAGTAGATTTTTATTAATTTATTAAAAAAGCTGAATTTCAGGTTGTGACACCTGCCGACCTGTTGTGACGTCTCATCCTGACGTATTTCTGAAAGGTTGAAAGAAATGAATCTGGGCAACAATTCGTTAACTTTCTGAAATAACGAAGTGAACGAATCGTTGCCTATAATGAATAATGTGCTTATTAATTACGTGCTGTGTGTTTATAACCAGCAGGGCTACTCATCCACAGACAGGAGAAGAACTGAGAGTCACTGAGCACAAATGAAACATTGTTAATGTTCCTCTGAACACAACATCTGGAACAAAACTCAACTTTTAACTGAAAACTCTCGTTGTGTTGACTTGAGGCAGTTTGTCTGTCCAGCAACCAGAGAAGTGCAGGTTTCAGAGTCCTTCAGCAGAACGGATGTGTGTTTCTGCTCATTATTGGATTACTTCACGGTTTAAATTGCAATTAGACTCAAATGACTCATCACATATGAATAATATGAATTTGAATCCATGGCACTGATATATAATTGCAAAAGAGTTGTTTGACCTGGAAATGTTCTTCTGTAGGCATATGCTCCTATAATCTTATGGTAATAATAATAATAATAATAATAATAATTATTATTATTATTATTATTATTATTATCACATTTAAAAAGTCAAATTGAATGTGAAGATTTTATTTTTCTGCATGTTGCCCTGTCATGACATCAGAAGATGTGACACTGCACACAGACATAATTGATTAAAGGGGATAATAACAGCAGCAGCATGGACATGGATAAGGCATACACTTCAGGTTACTATGGAAATATTATGGGAAAATATGTCTGAAAAATAATATAAGGATTTGTAGCCTATATAAGGCCATATAAAATGATAAAAGGTCCCAAATAGAAATAAAAAAAGAGGTGAAGCGCTGATGGAAATACAGTTTTTAGATGGGGAAATGTGTGGGCTATAAAAAACATTATTATTATTATTATTATTATTATTATAGTTGTAACACAAACTCCTGAGAAAAATCACTGATGCATTTAATGTTTCATCAATTTTATTACATTGAAAATAAAATATAAAAAGCCTACTCGTGTAAAATATGAATGGACTCTAAAGTGCAACTTGACCATGAACTTCATTACATTGTCATTTGCTTCATTTCCCTACATTTTAAAGCAAACATTTATCTTTTTACTTTACATCTCATCCCAACATGTTGTGAAGCTGTACTTGGAAGTATTGATGCTGCTGTACTCTGCTTAAGGTATAGTATAAAGTATAACGTTTTAATATTCCTCAGTTAATAAGACATCATCCAGATCATCATGCTGACAGCTGAAGCCCTGCAGGATTCCCTACAGATGCAGTTCCACTAATGGCCACTAGATGCTGACTTCAGGAAAATTTCATATTGAAGTGACTAGGAAAACCCTCCCCAAAAAAGTCTGTGATTCACTACATGTAGAAACACTACATGAATCACGTTTTCCATTAGAGATTGGGTTCTTAATACTAACTTAAACGTCTTTATAATGTGAGTTATTGTTCCTTTGATTGACAGGTGTCTCAGCCTGTCACAAACAACAATGATGATGACGACAGCTTTCTTTCTCGTCCCGCTTCCTCCCTGTTGCTCCAAACTGTATTTCATGGCTTCAGTAACAACCACTGGAATGCTAAAGATAAGCTAAAGTGCTGTTAATAAAATTAATAAATAAATAAATATACAGAAAGTTGAATTCAAGTTATACTTTGATTGATTTTAGTTCCTCATCCCCTCTAGTTAGAAAGTGTATTATTAGTCATTTAAATACACTTCAGTGTTGCTGACAATTTGCTTCTCAAGTTGATAGTGCTTAGATGGCAACAACATGTATGACATGCAAAAAAGGTCCCCGGTCAAAATTGTGGTTACATGCATCTTAACCACTTGGCTACCGGATGCCACAATTATGTATTTAATACTCTGAACAGGGGTGTTGCTCTGTTGCAACTTTCAAGATCCCATTTTTTTACTTTTTGTGTCAACCTATGCACTGCATTCTAGTTGCTATAGTGTAATCAAAGAGTCCAAACCAAAGAGACAAGACAAGCAAATGTGCAGCAGCAGAGATTTTCATTATATCAAGTGTTTAGAAGAGTAAATAAAAAAAAGTTTGAAGCTCTAAGGTGCTTTTAGTCATGATAAAGAGTAGCAGGTTAAAATGACACAGACTATTATTTGGAGTTAAGTACATGAAGTTATTAGCAGATTCATCATCTTTATTCACATCAGATACAAACAGGAAAGAGTGAGACAGAGAGGGAAAAGTACAAATCCCTTTAACTGCAAAATGTTTTTTTTTTTTTCCTCAAATGAATATTGCAGTTGTGTTTTTGGCATTTCTACTCCAAGCCAGTAGGGGGCAATAACACAGTCATGGTGGTGTTTCTAATTATTGCATTCACCTGAGCATGTGGCTGAGTTTGTTTGGATGGTGGGAAGACACAACACAGTTTATGAACTCAAACATGGTTGAAAGGATAATCCATGAACTGCAAAGTCAACGGCCACATATTCTGGCTTTATTTTAATCTTTTATTAGTTCTTCCGGAGTCCCCATCTGTTCCCACCGTGTCTATATCATCCAGTGGAGACACCATGAACCGAACACACCTGGAGTCACAGTGAGTATTCAGTTATTTTATATGATACCAGCCAGTCGACATCTCAGACGTCCTAAATAAACATTCCTTTGCTGAGGCCTCCATCCATCCATCTGAACAGCCTCTCCACCCAGACAGCAAGACAGGCAGCCTGCAAACATAGTGCTTCATGTCTGCATGTGGAGGGGCCTCTCTCTCTTTCTCTCTCTCTCTCTCTCTCTCTCTCTCTCTCTCTCTCTCTCTCTCTCTCTGGCCCCTCAGTGAAGGAGGTGCTGCAGACTGGTTGCCTCTCAGACAGGCCTCATCCCACAGCCTCCTCCTGAGAGGCAGCCAGCCAGCTACAAAAGCGTGGATGTGTGTGTGTGTGTGTGTGTGTGTGTGTGTGAAGGAGCGTAAGGGTGCGTTCCATCACCTCCTGTTGTTAAAAACTTGACTTTGTTGCTTCTTTGTGCTCGCTTCGTTTTAGAATCACATGTAGTGAATGTGACATGTGGCTATTTGGTGAAATATAAATAAATATATGAATATTAGGGCAGTCAAAGTTAACCTGATAATAACGCGTTAACACATATTCGTTTGCTAATTATAAACTTTTTGGTCGCCAAAAAATGTTTTATTCAGCGTACAGGTGAAAGCCAAAATGCCGAACTCGAGGCTTCAAAACCGCAGTCCACAAATCAATGGGTGACGTCACAGTGACTACATCCACTTCTTATACACAGTTTACATTCAAGTGACAAAGCCCTCTAACTGTAGGAAGTCATGAGTTTTACTGTTCGTTTCCCTTTTCCTGCCAACAACTTTGGTTTCTTTTAACCATGAAAACGATCATTCCCTAACCGTAACCACATGGTTATTATTGTAACCATCACTACGAAAGTCCCCGAACCTCATCGAAGTAGCAGTTTTAATCCTAACCAAGTTGATTTTGTGCGTAAACCTAACCGAACCTTAACTATAGTGGTGTCGCGTCATAAAGCAAATTTATTTTTCAACAGCGATTTGTAACGATTCTGGAAAGCACAGATAAATGACGTCGTCCTGCTGCTTCTAAAACACCTCTATGCGTCGTTTGATTTGGAGGACTTGGTGCGTACTTGTCAATCTATCCCGAGGTCATTACATTCAGCTTGACGCGTGAGGAATTACTGATAGACATATGTCAATAAGTCTACCATATACATCATTGCTTGGTGGGTGCATTTTTACAAGCCACTCCAAATCCACAACAAACTGGTTCTCTCTGTGTTTTCAGGTGAATCTATGCATTTAATTTATGCTCCTTGGCTATTTGTTTTTGGTCATTTTTACCTGAATGAAGGAATCAAACTAAATTGACACACTCCAGGAGAATAAACTGATAGATCTGCTTTTGGGGATTGACTTTTTTTTGATTCACAGAAGCAGATTTCTGTTATATTTTGAGTATGTCTGCCAAAAACTGCTGGCCTGAGGATTGACTGATGTGTTGCTGTGATTCACAGTTTGCCTGCCACTCAGTTAACCCGGCGTAACACTTCCTGTTAACTCTCCCGGACTCTTCAAAGGTGTCATTCATTATTAACTAGCATCATATTCATAAATGTCCTCTCTAACAGCCTTGGAATGACGCAGAGTTGTTTGTGACGGCATTACCATGAGAAAGCACCTCCATCTCACTGCACTTATTTGACCTCTGACCTCCCCTTTGTGCCACCCAGACAGCAAATTGCTGCCGCGGTAGTGGCGGGTCCCTCGCGGAGAGTGGGTGGGTGTCTCTCAATCAGGTCGTGTAACAGTAAAGTCAATTCCCATACACCCCCTTCCAACCCCCCAAAAACACACACCGTCACACACGCTCCCACACTCCTAACCAGACAGGCTGGAGGACTCCGTCTCAGCAGCCTTTCTTTGCCACCCTGCTCCTGTCTGCACCCCCTTTTCATGTCTGAGTTTTAATGAAGAGAGGGGGGACCCATGGAAGGAACATGATTAGGGGGACCCTGAGATCGCGAGGCCGTATACTTTGCATGCTTGTATATCTGTGTGTGTGTGTGTGTCTGGCTCTGGAGGCTTAATCCCATAGAGTTGCAATGGGATGAGAAACATATGCGGCATATTACCGGCGCATCGCATTCACAGCAGCATCAATGGTGTCCTCTGTTTTACCGTCAAAGCCTGGGAACGTCTTTGTGCTCGCTGCTGTTACCATATGGTAATCGCCGCATCTGCTTTCAACACTAGAGCGGTTTTGATTACAACAATGTTGTTTTCAGATTTTTTTGCTGCCTACAGATATGTGATTGTTTTTAATGCAAAATCTAATTATCATAAAGACAAAGTGGACGAGGGTGTTTTATAGCAGCGAAGACTGATATTGTATCTCAACTGTGGGTTTTGGATTTTGCAGACATAATGCAGCAGCAACTGTGTTTTGTTGATATTTTCTTATTTAACCTAAAAATGTACTTTCAGTCTTTTATTTGTGCTTTTTTGGACTTGATAAATATATTAGTTATCTAATTTATGCTAGATGTCGTTGGCAAATATCAGCCAGACACGCATCGTTGATGTGATGTCAGCCTTGCATCTTCTATTTTTTTTCTTATTTCTTCATTTAAATACAGTAATGTATCCTAAAGCTCTAGATCCAAGACATAAATATATGTGTGTCAGAGGGTCATGAAGCCTTAAAGAGCTGCTAACCCTGAAGGAATTTAATAAGTCTAGATTTGAATGCAAAGTTTTAACATCCCATGAAGGTCTAAACGATGTTTCAGAGGCTTTCCCGCCCCGCTTAGAGTATAAGACATATAATGTATGGCATGAAAATAACCAGATTTAGGCATATATCATCTACTTCAGCAGTAGTATCCACAATAAACTAGCTAAACTTGAAAGTTTACTCAGTAAAAATCATGTGCATCCACATTTTCTATATAAAAAACCTCTTATAATCTCCTTCATTCCTGCTTGTCATGATTACCTACAGTATACTGTGTGTTAGTACAGCCAACATCACAATTTCTTTGTTTTCATTGACATGTTTTTATGTTTTGTTTTCAGACAACTGATCAGAGCTAATAAAAGCTACCTGTTAACCAGGTCAAAATTAGTCTGCTTCAAATGAAGTGCTTGTTGCATCATCAAACAGAAACAATCGGGGGCGCTGCCACCTGTAATTATTGGAACTTTCCGAAACCGACAATCCAATAGTTGCGCCCACTTCATGCAGTGGTTGGCCAGGGTTTGAACTCCTCTCTCCAGCTCTCTCTTTTCATTCTTTACACGACTACTCCTGTCACTTTTCTTGTGAACGACCAAGTGCGACACTGTGAATGTCTTTGAGGAGAGAAATTGAGCGTCCATCGTTATCGTCATTGGTTCATTTGTCCCTCGCTATGACGGCAGGTTCGGTGTGCTCAGTTACAAAACTGAGATGAAAAGCTGTATCTCTAGGATCATTACATTCATATCAAACGATTCAGAAGCCTAGTGCCAAAGTTCAGTGCCATCTGAACAAGGCGGGGGGGTATATATTGAAATAGTCATAGGCCATTATTACTAATGTATTGAGTAGTGTTACAGAACACTTTTTTGTTCCAACACCGAGGCGCCAGGATAAAGTGACTGAGGGGGCTGTTAAAAATTGCAAGGTGGCAATTTTTTTTTTTTTTTTATAAAATAAAATGACTGGATTTAGTCCTGCAATAGCCTCAGAAATGCTAAATGACAACAACAGAATACGGCTACTGTTTAAAAATCAAAGAATATTTTTAATTATCAGAGCACTCCCATAACAACGGACTGTAGCACTATCGGAGCACTAAATATTTTTTGGGAATTTATGAACGATTCTCTGCCCAAATCAGCAGGGGGAGGCACATAATCTCTCTCTTTACATCCACAAAAAGCAATCAGGCTAAGAAACTGAACTAAGTGCCATTCAGATCAGTCTATCGATCTCTTCTGCTCCGTTTCTGTTTCAGTACCATGGACAGCACCGCACCTACACACAGCAAACAGCGCTGTCTATGGTTCTGAAACAACACCTAAATGATAGTCACAAGCATCTCGGACCGATAATTTTGTTGTTTTTGTTATAGAGACGTAAAGCTTAAACAAAGGCGGCCTGCGGACACCACACACGCCACATGAAACACATATTGAAATACACATGCTCAGATTAACAATGCATGTGATGGGTACATTTCAAATTGCATTGCAGCAGTCAATGGGAGTGGGTAACCAATATCGTTTGGCTCGATTAAAGTAAAAGTTTGAGAAAAAAAACAGATAAAAGTCATTTTTTTATTCATAAAAAATATTATATAGATCCAGAAGTTACCCAGATCAAGGCTCCCCTGCCCCCCCACCCCGCTTCCGCCTTCTATGAGGTCTGCCCTGAGTGCCTAATCACCGACACTTACTTCTGATTGCTCATTGTCCTGGACGAGCCTGGAGCTTGCTGTAGTAGGCCATCAAGATGCTCCGTCTCCTGCCTTCCTCTTTCCCAGGGAGACAGTCAGTCACACATGTAGAGGTCAAGTGACGAGCTGTGGCTTCCATTCCTTCCTCTTCCTGCCCTAATCTGGAGGGTTTTATTCACAGCAGCCAACCCCCTCTAGCTCTCCGAGGTCAGAGAGTAGTGCCAGCCTTGACCTGTCCTGATGTTCTTCGTGAGCTCTCATGGAGGTACAATGCACATAATACACACTCAGAGGTCCTCTTTCCTTTGTGTGTCTCAGCCCTGAGATGTTCAGGAGGTAATGGTGGGGTTTAGAGTAAAATGGTTGCCATGACTCCCGGAGCGAAATGTCACTAAAGACCTTCCTGTGTGCGTCTGCTGATTTGAAGGGAAGGAGCCGAGTAAAGGCTGAAAACAGGTGCAGTGACCTTGTAGGTTTGACTTGGTTCCGTTCTTGTATTTTGGGCCTTTAGTGCACCCTTTCATGGCGAGCAGCTCACAATGCCTGCAACAGCAGCACATCACATTTACAGCGATTACAGCCCAACATTTTGTCAACGGTGTCAAGGTGCATACACCTACAGTACTGTATATGTATTGTAAGAAAAGAAACGTGTCACATAATCAAGTATGGTGGCCTGTTCTCGATCCCAAGTCGTCAAATTCGGCAGCTTGGTCAGTGGCCCTACGTGTCAAACTATGACGTTGTACATGGCCGTAGTTATGGCGCGAGTAAAGGAGGAAGTCAGGTGCCGTAGTATAAAGAACTACAAAAAAAACAACCCAAAACAGGTGTTTGTGTCTTGTGTGAAACTTCTGATACTGTCAACGTTTAAGTCACGTTACATTACTTAGGTTGGGTAACTTTGCATAACGTCGCCTTCTTAACTTACGTTGCGTAGTTTCTTTGCCTAAACCAAACCAAGATGTTTCCTGTGAACATAGTTTATTTTGAAAATGTGTATGCATGTAGCGAGCGCAAATTGACACATACAAAACTGACGCTAGAGGGGTACGTAGAGCGTCATAGTTTGAAGCCTAAGGCCACTGACCAAGCTGTCGTATTTGACGAGTTGGGAGTGGTGACGTCTTCAAATTGTCTGTTTTGTCCAACCAACAGTCAAAAACCCAAATATATTTAATTTAGAATAATATAAAACAGAGACAAGCAGAAAGTCCTCATGCTTTAGAAGCTGGAAACAGCAAATGTTTTGCATTTTTGCTTGATGAATGACTTCAGAGAATGAGTAACAATATTTTCTGTCAATGGACAAATGATAACTGGATTATTATGTGAATGTACTGCATTGGTATTTGTCATCTAGGCTCTGACCTTGTCACTCCCCACAAGGAAATGCAAAGCTCAGCACTCAGAGCCTTCAGGTGGATGCTGGGGTGACCTAAACATTATGTTCCCATATAACAAAATTTGTATTTTGTTTTTCTTTTAATGTATTTTTTCTCTTATACATTTGTATTTGATATATGACCAATATATAGTTCTATTTTCCAGATTTATAACAACAAAAACAATATGCAAATATATTTCTAATCATAGTTTGCGGAGGGCCACATATAGGAGATCGGTGTGGATGGATGGATGGGTTAAACCAACAGGACTTTTACCCAGGAGACCGCTGTTCCGTGTCCCATGTGAAACCAAGTCAGCGTTGACTTATTTTAATTTATGTCTATACTTATTTTAAGCCAAACCATGATTTTTTCTAAACCTAACCAAGTAGTTTTGTTGCGTTTTTGCTTTGTTTCGATTCATAATGTTAACCACATGCTTAAAACTGTGACCATTTTGTAGGAGACAAGGTTGGGGGGTGAAAGTCGGGGCTTATTCTATATGAACAGCAGCAGCAGTAGCAGAAAGTGATATATTGAACGATTTTGCACCTCATGGTTTCTGTCCAGTGCAGGAAATAACCGTAAGACTACAGAGGTCAAAGCCTGAGCAGCCTGACGGTGTAAAAAGAGCATCCGGTGTAGAAACACGCTGCCTCTCAGCATCATGTGAGTCTTCTATAAACAACCAACATTTCTAACATTACATTCAAATGAAATCACAGACTGTGGAGCGCTTTGTATTTTATTGCTTTGTAAAGAACAATGCATTTGACAACCTATTCACTTATATTTTCATAGAGGAAAGCTGCTCTGTGAGCATCACAGTCGCTCTTTTTCTTCAGTTTTATCTTATCGCTAGGCAACCACATGCAACAACTCAGCTATACGAGTCACGAGAGAGCTTTCTATTGAACAAATACTTTGTGGACTCTCCTAAACTGGATAAACAGCATGACTCTGAGAACAAAGCTGATAAAAGTGTCTGTAATGAGTTGCATTTACGAGTTTAACTTGCATCAAAACTACTTTTCAGTCTCATTCTATCATAAGTGATCACTGCTGGGACACAACGTTTGCTGCAGCTCTTGTTTTGTTTGTTTCTGATCTTTCACCTGCTAACTCTCTGTCTGTAAAGTTCTTGTAAATTTGATGTAGAAACTGAAGCTTTTTGTTTAATCCTAACATGCAAATATATCAGATTTGAGAGTATTTGGAAGCTGTGTAGTAACAGCGTGGCGTTAGGATGGAGCCATTTGATGTTAAGCAGCAATATTGGAAAAAAAAAGGTTTTACTGCCACTTTCAAAAAGGGATTTTTAAAATGCCATTATTCAAATTTCAGCTTTTGCTTTATGTGGATTTAAATCTAAACTCCACACTCATGACTACACCGCTAAGTAGAGATGTTTGGTTCACTATGAAAATAATGCATAACCCCTAACCAATGACGTTTCCCCTTTGCTGCAGCATAAAAGCTAATGCAGGTGGAATGGTTTAATAGTAGAGCTACAAATGATATTGTAGTTTTATATTTTGTACCATTTTATCTGAGAAAGTTATCTGATCTTTCCTGACAGTCCTATGACGTCTTCTTTATTGTGGTGTTTGAAATTTCTGCTACAGTTCAGATATGAGACAATGAAATGTGTTTTAAAGTAATTTTTGTTTGACCAAAAGCAAAAAAAAAACATTTTTATGTAGTATTTAGGAAATAAATGTATTTAACAGTTTTGTACCAACAGGAAATGAAACATTAAATTATTGTTTTCTTTTTTGTTTTGTAAAGCACGTTGAGCTACATTTCATGTATGAAAAGTGGTATTTAGTTTATTATTATTATTATTATTATCATTATTATTATTATTATCGATCAAACTGCAACTTTGAAATGTCATTGCCAATTAAAAGACACGACAAGATATTTTCCAAAGATTCATTTTTTTATTTTTTGAGGTGTATCCTGAGCTGATTCACCGCTGTAAAATATGTTTGAATTTTGTTCAGCTGTGAGCAGCTCCTTCATGTCCTCTGTGCTTTGCATTGTGGGACAATAGTGTCAATCAACTCCCTCAAATATCAAGCTTTTTTTTAAAATGCATACTGACTTTTATATATTTAATTATGTCATTTTGCTAATGTGAACACACTACATACTCTGAGTCAGTATGTAATTCGGATACGGCATCTTTATCTGTGAACTCAAAGGAACACTGAAGAGGAGCTGAGGACATACAAGCATGGGTTTTTAAGGCACTAAACGTACTCTAGTTGCAATTGATTTTTACTCTTGAAAAACAAATTCTTCATGTTAAAAGACACGGTAGCATTTTTTTTTTTTTTAATTGTCTGGAGCACAAAACATGACGGTATGAGACCTGAAAGCGGTTTTATCATCACTAGTCGTGTTTTCATTCAATTGTCAAGCGAATTTTAAGCAAATTTTTGAAATGTTGCAACAAATAAATGTGAATTAGGAACGTTTCCATCAACTGGTTTAGAGTGAATAAACTAGCGTAGTTTAGTAAAAATTAGAAGAAGTGGTAGAGGTTGCGAACCGGAAACAAAACAAGTCACCTTGGCCATCTAACCATGTATGAGACAAAAATAAAGAGGTCTTCAGGAATTAGTTTCAATTGGTCAAGTTTTAATTGTTTCTTCATGTCAGCTAGTATTGGCCATGTTTCATGCTGATGAAGACCATATAAATATATATCAAGGAAGACGCCGACAGCAGAAACAGCTGTCAGTCGAGTGAGTTAAATTTTGGATATGTCAGAATTTATTCGACTTTGGACTGATTTTCAAAGGCAAAAAAACACCTTAATTGAGGACATTTTATCTAATTTTGACATTTTCCATACAGCTTTTCATATGCCATACTTCAAAATGTACATAAATGAACAGAAACACGGCTACTGACAATTCAAAAAAATAATAATTTTGCATTAAGAACTTAAAACTTTCAAAATGTTTTTGCTCTCATGAGATCACATCAGCTGCTAAAGATGAAGCTATTAAACGCCGTTGGAGGAGAGAAACTGGTGGAGGAAATGAAGGATGTGTGTGAAAGGAGCTGAATACAGCTCACACACACACATATCATTCTGTGTACGCCCTCCCTCCTTTCCGCCATATGCCCTTCTTTGCAATCTCTCTCGCTCACACACCTACACACACACACACACACACACACACACACACACCCACACACACACACGGGCTGAGCCATGGTGTAATCCAATCAGAGCTCCTGAATGAAAGAGGGAGGAGGCGTGCATGTGGATTAAGGTGTACAACAACTAACCTTATGGGATCAAATAAATTGAGACCGTCGCTCCCAGGAACAGGGCCTCACTCCGGAGGCCCCACAGGGCCCCTCTGTGCTCCAAAACTACTTGTTAACTACATGGCTGCTATCAATTAGACATTATAGGTTGCGGCAGTATGAAAGAAAAAAACATTCTGCATTTTAGATCATCAACTTGTGATGTTTTCCAAGAGTTATTAGTGTATATTTTTCTCAAGGTCTCAAAGGTTGTCAGTCGGTCAAAGAAATTAAACCTGTATTTAATGGAAAAGGCTCTATTTTGACCATAAACATTACATGACACTCTTCCCCAGATCCGACCATATGATGTGAACAGAGCGCCAACATTTTAAGGTCAAACTCAACAACAGCCTTCACACAAAAGAAGACAGAATCCATCCAACAAAGCTAAAATTGTACCAATGGGGCCGAGTGTGAAAACGCCCTAAACGGGTAGGTCAGTGGTCCTCCGTCCCGGTCGTAAGGCTGCAGAGCCCCGCTGCTTTTCATTGGAACCCTCTAATTAGGGACTGATTCACACCAGGGCCAGCAGGTGAATGCAATTAACTGCAATTAACTGGGCAGACAGAAAAACAGCAGCACCGAGGCTGCAGAGCTGCGGCTGTCTGTGGTCGGAGTGACAGTGTTAGTGATAGCATGGTGTGTTTGTCTAGAGCAGACTGTGCCACCAGACAAAGCCATCAAAGAGAGCAGGCCTCTTACGTTACTGGTGATAGAGGTGCAAAGACTAAACATGTGTTGTTAGTGTAGAAACTGCTCTCTCTGCCCTCCTCAGAACATTTCTCCCTGTATGAGTTGTTGGTAGAAAATGGCGGCTCTTTAAGCAACCGGTTTTATTCCGAGCGAGTGACGCCACAATCTTGACATTTGCAGCTGACACCTTAGATCACTTATACATCCGCTGCATGAACATGGTGTCTTTTATTACAATAATAATCACAGTAACAGCACAACCTGAATGACAATACATTATTCTGTTTTTAAATGCAGAAATCTCATTTTCTGATGTCACTGTGGGAGGAAGTTTAGGAGAAAACAGAAGTGGCTTGATGCCATCGTACTCTGTGACCTGATTAGGGACAAAAGTGTGTTTTGTTTTTTGACCCCTAGTTTGCTCTAGTTGATCAAAGTTACTGGTGGTGATGCAGTGGTTCACCCTATCCACACCTTTTAATGTAACACTGAGTTGAAACCAGAAGAGTGGAAGCTGATAAAGCAACAGATTAATGCCCATGGTTTTGGAATCACGTTTGCAACTATCACACTTGTAATATTTGACCATCCACTTCAGAGCCGGCTGTCAATCACTGGCGAAGTCCGATAAAACGGTCAACTAGGCAGTGCTGATCAAATATGAATCAATATCCTGTTACTGTAATGTCTATTTCTCGCCTCAAATGTTTTCAGAAACATCTTTTAGTGCACTGTTTAGCTGTAAAATGTTTGTGACCCGGCAGCCATGTTGAGAACAGTTGAGGAATTACCAAGCACCGCCCACCAGCCGGAGCACAGCCAATAGGAACGCTCAATAGGACTGCTCTCTCTGAAATGACCTGTGATTGGCCAAAGTCTTCTGTCAGGGGCTAGATTTTCTAAAGCCTTAAAACAGAGCCATGAGGAGGTGCAGAAGTCTAGTTTTCTCCCAGAACACTTGAATTACAATATGCTGAAAGTATGAATTGTTTGCCCAATGATACCAAATATATTCTGCCTACTGCCACTTTAATTTAGAAACATACCAAACAGTTAAATGGAGCCATAAATGTAAATGTTTGTATTCTCCCTAAATGTAGTATCTGCCTTGATAAAACACACACACACACACACACACACTAGCAATATACAGTAGGTTGAATGTATTCTATGCATATAATTTTTTACATAACAATATGCACACAAAACACAACCGAATCCGTCTACATAAATTACAGGAGACACTTAACAGACAGCAGCAGTCAATCACACTCTGTTAACGCCTCTAACAATTAGCACTGATTGTGTGTTTTTCCTGTCATTCAATAATTTCTCTCAGCTTTTATTGTTTTTATGTTTTTCTTAAATGCATTCTATGAAACGAGGCTTTTATTTTGAGAGAGAGAGAGAGAGAAAGAGCTCCAACATGTCTTGGCTTGACGATGTGGTTTTGTGGTCTGTTTGGCCGGCGGGCCACTAAAGTGGATGTGTAGTAACACCAGGCATAATGCTAATCCTGCACTTCTCACATCTCCATAAATTAATTTGTGTGTGTGCGTGTCCGTGTGTGTTGGCACTGTGTCGAGTACAACGTGAAGAGAGAAAGGGAGAGCATGGCGAGCAGGAAATGCAGATACACACGCAAGCAAAAAAAAAAAACGTGCTCAGGAAACACACACACACATAGCCAGTTGCCAAGGCAACCAGGAGCTAGCATGAAAGCTGTGAGGAGAGGTGGAGCATGGCACCAGTCTGACAAGCAACTGCCACCATGTGTGTGTGTATGTGTGTGTGTGTGTGTGTGCGAAGGTGATGCAGTAATGTGTGTTTTTGTGCATATTCCTGTGCTGACCCATAATGAGACAGAGGAGGCGGGGGACGACGACATTAACAGCCAGAAAGAGTAAATAACAAAAGATGCTGTGTCCATTAACCATCGTCTGCTTTCCGGTTACACTAAATTGACTAATGAGATGTCGCTTTATGGCTGGAAAAACATTTTCACCCCCCTTTGAGTTTACATATAGCCTTTTGTATACATGTTTAAGACTGAACGTGACAAAGGCTTTATCGCCACAGTTGTCGGGTTCAAGTCGAGGCCACATGAAGCGATTTCAATGCAAGTTTGAAGACTCCAAATCAGCCAGAGCCAGAATAGATTTTTGTCAAAGATATCAGATTTTTGGGGATTTCATGTGAAGCTGTAGAAGTCTCACTGAATTTTAACAGCAGGGCTGTCAAAGGCCAAAGGGTGTTTGGCCTCAAGGAGGCAGAAAAAGACATCTGGATTCTCGCGATATTAAAAAGATCACGCGAGAACCCATATTTTCAGGCTTCAAGTAATGCGTTTGTTTTCCTGATCACCCAGCCCAGTCGAACCAAATGGTGTATGAATGACACGGCAATTTGTAAGTCATTTTGCGTGTAATAACAAACGCCGTTCTTGCTTTTTGGTGTGTCGTTTCAGGCCATATAGTCTGATGTAAACGCATTTGTGTAAATATGCTACGCTCAGAGCTAGTGACGTTGAATAAAAAGTGAGAAACGCTGCTTATGGCAACGCGTTCTCATCCCAACTCGTCACCCACTGACGCTTTGTCAGGACCCCTCGGCATCACTTTACGGTCGCAGTAAACACATGCTTAATGCTGTGAATTCAAACAAAAACACTCCCTCAGGCTTAGGAAATAAAACCACTTCGTTAGGTTTAGGAAAAAACAACATGGTTGGGCTACTACTACGTTTGTAAAGTGAAAATGAATCTTAATGCTATGAATACAGGACATGAACAGCGATCTCCTGGATGAAAACCTTGTGTTTTGTTGGTGTGTAAAAGAGTCAAATCTGTTTATTTAATTCTATTTATAAAATCGTATTTATTTTAAAATGGAATTTCATTATTATTAGTAGCCTTTTTATTACTTTACTATTTTTTCTTGTTATATTATTTAAAGTGTTAAGTTTTAGGAAAAAGAAGATTCCTCGACATACCTGCGTATCACTAAATATTAAGTTAAAACATCAGAGCTGTGGCTTTCACCTGAAGGATCACTAGCTCTAAAGGCTCTGAAAATTCAACAAAACCTGAATTTATTTAAAACGTAGACTTATCCTTTAGAAAACATGGAGCGGTCGCACTTAAACAATCGCTGGTTTTCCGTATTCGTACATATTTTACATTTTGTAGGTACAATTTTTCTAACAAGCACCAGTGGTATGCTTCAGGGTGTCCTATTGTTTTTTAAAAATCACTGATTTACGGCATATTTGGCAGCAGAAGTGTTGTGTTTTTAAACTGGTAAACTAATTACTACAAAAAAAAACCTGGTTGTCAGTCATGGTTTAAACATATCCCATGATATTCATCTCTTGACTGAGACGTCCCACAGATTTCGGATGTGAGGCCAGCAGGCTGAAGGGTCAGGGGTGGGCCTGAGGACATGTTGTGGTTTGTCTATACTGTTTGAGGGCAACAAAAAGACACAAGGACACAGATTTCCTACCAATTGACCTTCCATTGTGCAGAGGTTGTAGAGGTGGCGGGGTGGGGAGGGGTCCGCGGTGATGGTGTGTTTTATGGGGTGAGGGTGGTGGTCTGCCCGACCTCTGACCTCTGCCTGGTCACAGAGAAGAAAACAAACATATGCTCATTTTCAATGGGCTCTAAATCACGAGGGACAACTTGTGGTGTTCCAGTTCATTAAATGGATTTGAACTTTTGCTCTGTGGTCAAGATTAGTCAGCAGTGATGTAATGTCACACCCCTCCCAGACTGAGGCACCAAGCCAAGAGAAAGTCAAGTCTCATATCAGTTTGAACGAGGTCCACAGAGGTTTTCTGACCCTGCTTCCAAATCCAGGTTTAACCCGTCTGTTGCTGCTTTGTTTTAGTTTGAAGCGTTTCTTTTTGGTGACCATAGTAATTTCCAGCATTCTCAGACATAAATTCTGCTCTTCTTGATCACAATCATGCTGTTGCATCAACGTTTCACACTGTAAAATTATAAAAATATGTCTGTACTCAAAAGACAACTCAACATCCTGGTCATAAACCAAACCAAAGTTGTCAAAAATGTTTTATAAACATCTAGGTTACACATATCTTGATATTGTAGCAGCATTTTATTGAGCATATTTCAACATGTAGTTTCAACCCATATGTCGCTTAGAAATTACATTTAATTTGTAACATCAAATATGTTTCAGAGAAACAACATAATGAGGAAACATTTCTAATGAAAATATATCTAATGGAAATTTTATACTGAATGTTTCTGAAAACTTTTTCTGCAATATTTTGTTTAGGCACTAACAGCACTTGACTAAGGTTCAGGAAAGAGACAGGCTGCGCTTACTTTCTCAATATTTAACCAGAACCACCATCACTTTACTTGTTTGAGTAGCCTTAACCTAACCACACGTGGGATGCAGGACATGCATCCCATAATTTAAATGTTGTTTAAACAATAGTCATATGTCACCTGGGCGTCTAAAGTGAAGCATCACTTTACAATCAGATTAATCTGCTTTTAAATAAGATAGCAGTTGGGAATCTGGTGTGTGATTTTATTTAATTATTATTATTTTTTTATTTATTTATTAATATCATTTTTATACATTTATTTATTTATTTTTATTTATTTTTTTAATAATAATAATTATTACCATTTTTCTCCTCCCTTGTTTTTGAATATTTTGTTTTCTAGTTACTATCTGTTATTATATGTACATGTTACTTTATTTGTAATGGTTTAGGGCTGTTGTAGTCATTTGTCTTAAGGAAACAATAAAAAGCATGATTTAAAAAGTTGAATTTACAGTGTACAAAAATAAAAAAAAAAACATCACTAAGTAGTAACGTGCTACAGCTGCAGATCATCTGGTAATGTAAAAGTGTCTTCTAATTGGGTCAAAGGTAGATTGAATCCGTGTTCAGCGTCTCATGTCATGCTCAGTGTTGAGTGTGTAGCATCAGTGACTCTTAGCTGGAGCTCGTTTCATCCCGCGTGTTTTCTAGAAACTATAAAACAGTTTCCCTTTTATTCTGAGTCACCAGCCTGACCACATCACTTCTCAGCAGCCATGATTCTTACAGTATGTGATGATGACACACGACATATCCCAAGGTTGTAGCAGATTACATCTCCTCCTTCCATGCTCAATTGTTTTGGCATCCTAATGTAGCCTCTGACATGAGAGAGAGAGGCAGAAATAATCGATATAATTGACTTTAAAAAATCTCATTAGGAACATTGTTCTGCATATTCAGCAGACTCTTCAATTCTCACATTCGAGTTATATTTAAGATGTCTGTGTTCAGCTATGCACTGTACAGATACAGCATCGTAAGGAAATAAAACAATCTCCTTTACAGTAGCTCATTAAGGCGAGGTAGACCACCTCACACATTCCAAGATACAAAGATACATATAGTATCTTCCTTTAAAATGACGTATTAATGTACAAAAAACATACGCAATACAATAAAAGACATAAACCAACATGGATGAGAAATGTTCCGAATTTATTTTGCTGCTCGAAAGCTCCACAAGCGAGTAAGTGGACCTTGAGTGGAGATTGTTTAGCCAACATTGAGGAGGATGAAAAGGAGGAACCTCCTCCATCATTCCAGATTTAAATGACAAATGACAATAATGATAACAGCCCAATATGAGCTAATATATTGATCTGAGCCTGGTGGGGACACTATAATCAATATTTCATGACGGAATATTTCATTTGGACACATCTGAGACAGAAGAAGCTCATTAAGAAGAGAAATAAAAATAAAAAATAATCCAGCTTTAAATTCCTGAATGAGAACTGGAGAGATGTTTAACCAGCAGCGGCCTGCATGGTCATTATAAACTAATGCTGCATGTCAATATATTACACAAATACAATTTCAATTATTTGAAATTCTTGTAGATGTGTAGTTTCCAATGTTAACAAAAATATCAGGCAAAATTTTGGGGAAGTGTAAAAATTTATGGAACACCAGCCAACGCTTTGTCACACCCCTCGGCGCCTGATACCGACACACAAGGCTCCCTTTAGCGTCTGTATGAGATGCACCGGGCTTTCAAATAACTACAATGTAAACCCATCCGCGTCAGTAGTAGATGCTTAGAGAAAGTGGTTGTGGAGCGGTCACGTAGTTTCTAAAGCAAAAAACGCACACGTAGGACAGGTGGAAAGGGTGGTGGACGGGTCCAACAAACACAAGGCTTTAATCCAGGAGAGCACGGTTTGTGTCCCAACAACAACGTGTTGTTTGTCTTTGAGTTCACAACTATAATAAGTTTCGCTTCACCACGATGTATGTTCCTAAACCTAACTAAATGGTTTTGTTGCCTAAACCTAAGCAAGCGTTTATGTTTGAATTCACAAAGTTAACCACACGTGTTTACTGTGACCGTAGTGGAGCGTCATCGTTTGATGTCGCTGGGCTACCCAGTGCGTTAGTGACGCCAAGGGTTCCTGACCAAGCGTCAGTATGTGACGAGCTGGGATGAGTACGTGTTGGGAACACATATAATATATATGAGATACCGTCAGACACATTGGAATAAGGCTGCTTCATACCTGTCTGAGTATTACAAACCCAGTGTTTTGGCATCTGACAGGCCTTTAAACACATTAATCTGTTACTGACTTCCTGGATCATATTTCATCGCCTCTAAGGTGATTTTTAAAACCTTAAAGCTACTTAAGGGGAAACAAAAGGGGGAAACTGTTCGTTTGGGAGTTCAAAATTGCGTTTTAAAGTATTTTATCAGGAGAAACTCATCCTCTCTGAACCAAAAGAAGGACATTTTTATACTCGTTTCTTTTCTCAGCCTCAGAGTTTTCTAGACTTGATATGTAAAAATGCGACGAAGCCTTTCAGACACCAGACAGACCATCCTTGAAGAGTCTGAGGCCACCGAATAAAACACATTTCATGCAAGTCACTAAACATTTCCTGTTCTTCACCAATGATACCACCCACAGCCGAACACACAAAACAAATCAACGGCGGCTCTCTTGCGGAGGCCGTCACAAGTTCAAAATCTCATTCATTTCCATGAGAGCCGCCCAGACAAACCTCTCACTGCTTTTACCTTTTGCCTCTATGTGGCCCTGATATGGCCACAGTGAGACAAGGGCCAGTTTGTGTGTAACTTCAGATTAAATGTTGGGGAGTAAATGGAGATGCGGGGGTGCGGTTGTTGTTGCAAATGGAAGTATAAGTACTCGGAGGGTGTGGCGCGGCTGTTAAAATGCAGACACTGACAGTCGCCTTGAACTTGAACCCCCCTGAGGTCCCCTTGACCTTAGCTCTTTTCCCGTGCTCCTCTCTGCCCTCGGCGGCGGTGGCGGCCTTTGTTGAGCTGTCGGCATTAAGTCTTCGCGCCCCTTCTCTCACAACCTCCCCCTTCTCCTTCAACACTCTCTCCTCCATCTTCCCCGGGGGCCAAGTCTCCTCTTCTTCTTCCTCTTCTTCCTCTTCTTCATCTTCTTCTTCAGCCACTTCCCCTGTGCGGCTGATTTTTGGGGTACACCCATCTGGTCTGTGGCAAACGCCCCAGTGGGGAATTTTGTTTTCCCAGAATGCTAATCTGACCCGAGGGGGTTTCATTCCCACATCCTGGGATCTGGGATTTATTCTTTTGTTTTTGAAGGGAGATACTCTGCTGGGTTCCCATCATCCCATGATAAGTAAACACCACCTCTGGAGTCCATTGCAGGATTATGATCAGGATTCATGTTGGTGGTGCGACTGCGCCGATTACAACCGTTTTTTAGGGAATTCACTGAAAAAAAACACAAAGCGATCACGAATCTGTTGAACCCTCTCCGACATTTGAACTTTCCCCCAACCGCACCAATAAACGTGTGCTGGCACCCTGAATGCTGCTGAGTTATTTGATTCTACAAGACCATAAAACCACATTTAGTTTCAGCCTCCCCGTTTGCCCCCGTTTATAGGATTTTGCCTCCTAGCTACGCCCGCGTTCCCAGGAGCTCTGCCCTGATTGTGTCTTGCACCATTATCTTTGTTTTTATTTTTTTGTCATTTTTGAGAGATTTGTCGCCAAAATTAGGACCTGTCACTGATCAAATACTGACGCGACTTTCAAAGGAGATGCGTTACAGTTTTGATTTAGTCAAAACACCTCCATGGATGCTTGCAGGAAGAGGAGGAAGAAGAGGAGGAGGAGGAGGAGGAGGAGGAGGAGGAGAGGAGCCGAGTGATTTAATCTGCTAATTTTTCTCAGGTCTTTTGGCTGTTGACAGGCAAGTGTAATGGTCCTTCAAGTAATGGAATCAGCCACTCAAGCAACACACACACACACACACACGGGCATGCAGACTCGCTCACAGACGCATGCACACACATTCACCCGCTGAAAGCACGCCTGTTTTGCATATGAATGACATCACCGTAAAGTTTTCTGGGGAGGTTTTGGCGGTTGGGGAGGACGGAGAGGGGGACGTGGTGGAGCAAGAGGAGCGCTATGAAAGGGAAAACATTAGTCAAATCACTTCCCGCTTCAGTCACCCGCCCCGGCCAAACTACTTGACATTCCACAACAGGGCTCTCTCGCCTTCAAGGAAAGCATCCTCAGTGATCCGGACGTCGAACTCATCAGGCCCTGAGCTGCAAGTTTTGCTAACCTCTCCGAGTATTTCTCCTTCATTACATAAATACATAAGCTCCAAGAAATTGGTTCGGGGTGTGAGTGGATTTTAAGCTTAGCGTTATAGTCGAAGCTGCATGCTACCTGTACATAATGACAAAACGTGGAATTGAAGTATCGTCGCTGTCAGGTCTCATTTTGGTGATTTTCATGTTTTAGCTTAAAGTGGACATATCAAGAAAAACTCACTTTTTCAGTGCTTGTGCTCATACATTTGGGTATCTGGAGTGTCTACCAACCCACAAACTGTGAAATAAGACAACCCAGTCAGTTTTTTGTGGGCTGGCTAGATTAGAAATGATTCAACAAGCCATTCAGATTTGGCTCCCCTTCCTATGTCACATGCAGGCTCACTAGAATATATCGCCCACAGCTTGAGAACTACCTTTGCAAAGGTGCACCATATTTTTCTCGCAAGCCAATCAGAGACTGGGATTTTTCAGGAGGGGGGCTTTAAGGCCCTTTAAATGTGGATCTACCGTCTGGGGCCGCAGGAGATCGTTGTTTGCATTATTCTGTTTAGATCAATGTAAAATAAAATAAAAAAATGAAATAGCTAGAGCATTCATTCTTTTTTTCTACAGAAAACTAAAGCTTTTGCTCATAAAAACAAGCATATCTCAAAAACTAGAAAATGTGCATAGTTCAAATAACTTATGTAATGTTAAGAACTATTGTGTTCATGTTTCTAAATTTTAAAATCTTTTTGATAAATGAAAATTTATGAAAAAACATGTCTGATATTTGTATTGTTTTATGACACAAATGCAATACTTTTATCAATTGTTATATTTATTGACTGTCTTGACCTTGTAGCTTAGGATGTACAGATTTTAGGTATATAAAGCATTTGAAGATACTCCAAGAAATGACATCACAATAAGCAAAAATACCAATGTAGGCACTGGTGGACTATTTCTATTCAAAGTGTTAAAGAGACAGGCGCTAAAACGGAGCGTTTGAGACACAGGGTGAATACAGATATATTCAGGCAAACCGTATGAGAAAAATAATGTGATATTTGTAACATTAAAGCATGTAAACATGTTCTAGTAGAAAGCCAAAATACAAGTATGAACCTGGAAAATGATCATGATACGTCCCCTTTAAGTTGAGGGACTGAATGTCCCAAAACACTGCACACAATTATGTTACCCTTCCAGATCCACTAGATACTGGACAACTGAAAAGTGCAGGGTTGTCAAGCTAAACAAGATTTTAAATGTAGTTTCTGTAAAGCAGACAAGAAGTGTTAGTTTTTCCTCTGACAAAAGTGTAATTATCAAAATACTTCATCTTTTCATTTTTTTTTAGCTCTATACGCAACTTTGCATCAAATATTTTGGCGGTTTTATAAGTGTCCAGTAAGCACTGATTTGGTCAAAAGTGACTATATGTTTAGGTTAAAATGCGGCAAAGTTTGGTTAATTTTCTTTCTTTTTTTTTGTGCTTGTAACTTATAATATATTATAAACATTGCTTCCACTGCATTTCAATGACTATGTTTTAATGTGACCTGACCACATGTTGAAATATAGTCATTTAAAAAGGGACACTTATGCACCTGTTGTGGCATTGCCCTCCAGTGAGGAGCTTTTGGATTGAAGGTCATTTTAGGATTATCTTCTGTTCCGGATGTGAAAATACTCCAACATCCATTAGTCCGCCTCCTTGGCACAAGGGTAGAAAATATACAGCCAACACTCACACGCATCATTGCATTAGCTTTTTTTTTTTTTGTCAGTTAAATTTATTATTATGATGAATTGGAAATTACATAATCCAAATTGATTTAGAATTGAGAATTGGGTAAAAGATTTCATGGATGTATTGTCAATGGAGGGCAGCTTCAGCCCTCTTTGAATATGACAGTTTTTTAAGATCATATTTGTCTGTTTTGATCTGTTTGATTTTGTATTGTACATGGTGTTGTACACTATTGTTAATGTTTCGGTTTTGTCAAACAGTACGTTTATTTAGTATGTCAGTGTTTGGCCCCTTGTCCTATTTGAATCTTTGAAAAAAAAAAAATTATAAATAAAAAAAAAAGAAATAGTCATTTAAATGCTGTTGGAGCCAGAAGTACTTATACAAGTACCACATTACCAAGTAAAAGTCCTGCATTTTTCTGAAGTAAAAGAGTGTAAATATTATCAGCAACAAATACGTAAAAGCAGAATGGAGCATATCAATGTTATATTATTACATATTATTTCATGCATTAATGTAGTGGTGGAGTGTATTTACTTGTACCACTGCTGGGTGGTTTAATCTATAAAATCCCATCATATTCCATAAAGGGATCACATGCATTGTATGTAAAATCATAATCTGCAAAGTAAACTGTAACCACAGCTTTCAGATAAAAGTTGTGAAGTAAAAAAATGCATATTTCCTTCAAAGATGTAGCGGAGCAGAAACATAAAAATGGAAATACGTATACCTAAAAATCCTAAGCACATTGTTACTTTCCACCACTGGTTGAACTAGTTACATGTAACTGTAACTTGTAACAGATTTCTAAAAAACTTTAAATGTTTAACCAAATTTAGCGGCTTTAAAATGACATCTTTCGACCTGCAAATCGATAAATGTGTTGTGATTATTGCTGTGATGAAATCAGTTTTCCCTGTAATGCTCTTTGTTTGACACCTCAGATGCTTGTAAGAGTTCCAGATATTTTCTCTGCTGGGATTTAAAGCAGCAACATTTCCTGGTAAAGCATACAAGAGGTTCAAAGTTCAATACATGATGGTTTAACCTGGAGCAAGTGAACCAATCACAGAAGACAAGAGACATTTTATTCATTTTCCCAAAATGTAGGGTAACACCTGAATGCACCACTCTCTTGGGCTATTAATTTTCTCTTCTTTCAGCCTCATTACCAAATGATAATAATGTAATTTTAGCAAAAATAAAGCAGTTTCCTGCAAGTATTGTGTAATCTAAGTGGAGCAGTCAAAATGATTCGAAATGGAATCATGCATGAGCAACAAAAACCACAACTTTAACCAGGTCAGTGGTGCAGTTTATGTGTACAAGGGGCTAAACTGTGACAATCGAGTATCTGGATAGTCTTGATAGTCTTCACCCGACACAATCCAGCTCATTCATCATCCATATTTATTGTAACTGGAACGTTTCACAGGACGACGCACCCTTCAAAGCGTCTGAAGCCATTTTGTCTTTGCTCACTGAACAGATTTGCCGGGCAGCACCGCTGGGAGGCAGCTCACAAAGGTGGACAGATCTGGACGCACGCCCACTTTTTCTTGGCACTGACCACGTTCGGATCCAAAGAACACACACACATCCTCTGTCCTAGCGACCGGTCGCAAACACGTTTCCCTCCAAAACCACACAGAATGGCCTACTGGGGGCGCATTCCTGCATACCAATGACGATTCTGAGGAACTTGTGAAAGGAGCAGCACCCGAGTTCTTAAACCTTGGACGTGAACCAAAACCCGCCATTTTCCACTTTGGACCCCCCCACCACCGGCCCTTGTGCACTTGTCCATCAAATCATTGTCCGGCCTTTCCATTTTTTTATGGATCCGATCTGATCTGAGCGACGACAGTATCACCGCGGCGCCATCTTGGAATCTGATCCCTTCATTTTCAAGATGGGATGTAGCAAACAGCCATTTTGTGCTTTATGTCAAACAGAAGCCACACCCTATACCTCTATAAGAGCAGCTCCAACTCTTTCTATCCTTCATCAAGCATAATGGAGGCTGGGGTTTTCTTTTTTTTTTCTCAGAGACCTGACAAACCTTTGAGCGCGAACAGCTATAACTTAGACCGTGATCCAACATGGCTGCAAATGACAGCCTGGTTGTACGCCGTCACTCCAGCTATGCTCTAGTGTGCTTAACATTGACACTCAGTTCATTAAGGCCTATAGTGCTTGGCTAATGCAGCTTGCCTCTTGGCAGCATGACAAAAAACTGTGAATCAGATTATGAGGGCCATAACGCCGCCAAGAAACACTGCGGGGCGAGGGGGAGTTGTCACAGAGGACCGGCGCTCGCTCTCTGGATGTTAACGCCAGGGACATAATGTAATTGCAGCCTGCCCTGGTTAATAAGGGCACTGTAATATTTGCATGGAGCTGCTGTTTATGTGTACTACGGCTCATTTCAGCACGCAGCGCGGCTGTAAACAAGAGGAGAGCGGCTTGTAAAGCCTCCGCATGCTGTACGCACCGAGGATGCAGACACCCAAGGGGGTGCGTTGGAGCCGCGTTAAAAACCTCTTTCATTGAATTACACGAGACTTCATAAAAGAGAGGGAATGAATGAAAAGAGCTGCGTGATCAACCTGTACTGTAAAGGGTTACATTTCATTTGTTTTACAGTGGGATTACCCCTCTTTTACATGACAATGCTAATGAATTGTGAGGGGCCCATATGTCGGTGTTGGCGCGTTTGCCATATGTGGTGTCAGACAGCAAATCACGCAGGGGAAGTGTTCTGCAGAGCACACGGTGGCCTGCACAACACCGGTGCTGCACAGTCCTGGCTGAGAGTGTCTACCGAGCTCTTTGTTTTACTCAGATTTGGAATAACAGTAGGTTAATGGCGTGTTTGTTGATGCATATTGGCTTAATACTCAATGAGGTCAGGGTTTTCACTACAGAGAATGTTTTTGCTCTGATTAATACATTAAAACAGAACAGAGCTCTGCTGTCTTCCTCCGTTTGTAATCATGATGCCAAACACTCCAGAAAATAAACCCACATCCCTGATGGTGTTTTGAAAATTGTTTGATCTCAGGAGAATTGTGATAATCTTTTCATTTGGCTGTAACATTATGCTGGAACTGAATTGCGGTTGATTTCTCTGTAGACGTGACTGCCGCTAGAAAAAAAAAAAAAGCAAAACACTTCAGTAAATTTAGATTTTTGTTTTGTTTTTTTAAGTTATCTGCGTTGATTATCAGTTATTTACATTTATGTATTTCACTGAGTGACATCACTATAGATTCACAGAACCAAGCTCGGTGATGTGCTCAAGGACACCGTGTGTGTAATGTACAACCTTTCCATTAATCACCAGATGATCCTGCTACTTAATCACATGCAGATCAAATTGACAAAAACATGCACAACAGCCATTTTTCCCATTGTTTTCAATGTAAACCTTTATTACTATTCCAACAGTTTTCCATACAAAGGCACATGTGGTGAACACTCATTCACAGCGATTAGATTGCACAACACAAACATTGCTGCTGATGTAAAACAATAAGCTACATGAAAGCGTAGCTGAATAGATATGTTTGATCTGCATTTAAGGAAAAAAAAAAAGAGATTTTAGTGCAACCGATTTCATTATTTTAGACCACAATTCATGGTTTTCATGCCTCTGGTCTGATATCTGAAGAGTGACTTTTTTTTGTGCAAAAGATTAAGAACATAATTTCAAGCTTATCCAGGCAGATAAGTAATTGTCTTGAGCACTGGGATGTGCATGATTATCAAAAGAATACATTTTCTAAATTAGGCCAAGATAGTCTCCCTTGAATCAATTGCAAAAGCACTGCATAGACATAGATTGTTTAAAGTAATATTTAAAAGATTTGCATAGATTATCAATCGTAATAAAAAATTTGCCACTTCCCGAAAATTAATATAGAATGAATTAGGCTGCGATAGTACTCGCTTTATTGCATTTGGGCATGAGTGTGTGTGCGTGTGTGTGTTAATGTCAAGGACAGGAAATTAAGGCAGTGTTTGAAGCCAATGTATTTGTCATGTCTCACCCAACGATGTATCATTACCGTGAAGCAGGTAACTGCTATGAACCAAACTGCTGCGTCTCAGAGAGCGCCGGGGACGGTTTTAATAGTGTGGCGTGTTCTGTATACACGCAGCCATGAGCCCTGCTCAGCTACTTCCTGCTGATCAAACACACATCTGCCGTCAGGAATATTAAACGTGTGAGTCCACGTTTACTCAACACTGTGGCTCCGTGGCTGCACAGTCAAATCAAAGTCTGTTAAGGCTGCAAATATGAGATTCAATACATCATGAAACTGAGCTGTGTCATTTGTCACACACACACACTCTGACTGTAATTTCTGTATCAGTATATTAACAACGGGAATGTAGGCTCCTCAAAAACCATTTCTCCTCATGATGTCTGAAAGAATGTCGGCAGCCCAAAATAAAAAATCCAGAGTAAGGATGAAAGGGGCTCCAAGACGAACCAAAAAAAAAAAAAGATAAAACAGTTGCATAGAGTATAAAGACGACAGCTCACTCCTTCGCCATTGTGTCAGCTGACACATGGAGCTGTCCAATCGCAGTGCAGTATTATTCACTGCTGCCGTGGGTCTCACATTCACGTGTCTTTGAGTCCTAGCAACTATTAACAAAACAGAAATCGAACAAAACGTGGGCTACAGCTCATCAAATGAGACCTATACAATCAGTCAAGCCTATGTTAGTTGAACACACATTATATTGCTTCATGTCTATTGTTTATATATAACAATGATAATTACAAAAATGAACGCCACACCCCTCACGAATCACAACAATTATGAAGCAGTTCGTCCACGCCGTCTGTCTGAGCGTTGTTTCCCCCCACAGTCACAATCCACCGTGATGTTTGCTCAGCTAAAACAAGCGTTCACGACCAGTCCCGCTCGGGTCAAATAATGCATCACACAGCAGCAATCGAAGAGGCACAAACAGCGCGGCGATGTTCCAAAGTCACGGCAGGAGTCACGTGCAGACATCATCGGCCGTCGTCCTTGTCTAGTCAGTGGCTGAAAGGAGGAGTCCTGCTATCCCTCCATTGTGTGCTGCTCTAGCCGTTCGGGATCCCCCCTCTGCACCGACAACATTCACCTGTAAAGACAAAAGATGACATTAAGATGCGGCTTCGACTCCTCCGAGTGAGTCTAAACACACCAATCATGTGAATGTCAAATCAATTATTTGAGACAGTGGACTGTGAATGGCAATCTAGGTGTTATCAAAAGAAGGCTTGTTCTTTAAACATGAGAAATAAGTTACGGGGGCATTCCTCGTGTGCCCTAAATCTGTGCCGAGGTAAGCGCAGCTGAAGGGATTGGGGCTGAAGTTGAAAGGCCTTAACGGGGGAGCCTGGTACGCTACGAGCTGCTAATACAAAGAGGAAGCATGTGACACACCCTAAGCTAGGCTGAGTTGGACTTCAGAAGGCAATCAAACCCCCTTTTTTTTTTTTGTTACATTTTCAAGCAGCTCAGACAAGCAACTTAAAATATTACAGCGGGTCACCGAGTGCAGAGTGAACCGATAACGCGGCCGTCCAGCTTACGGCGGCAGAAATCAACAACCATCGTGCTAATTAGCATCGCCTGAGCTATTAGCAAGCATCATGTTAGAGTTGGCATTTAGCACTCCGCCGTTGTTCAGAGCGGGTGCACTCGGCCAGGGAGTAAGGCGGGGGGGGAGGGAGGGAGTGGCTAGCAGCGGAGGGTGGTGGTATAAAAGGCAGTTTCGGGTATTGGTGTCGCTTTGAGTTATTGGCATCATGGTCTTGTTTTGTTGAGAGGACTACAGTGAATAAGCTTGTTAATGGTAAATTTACAGCCCCAGCATGTGGCCTAATAAAACCAGGGGATAGAGGGGATGATGAGAATGATTGCGATTTTGTGTGTGTGTGTTCAGGAGTGTGTGTGTGTGATAGGGATGAGGAGGGGGTGGGGGTAGTTAGAGAAAGGGAGAGAGAAAAGTGGAAGGCGCCGGTAATTAAGAGTCTAAAAGAGTGTGAGAGAGGCGCACACCGCTCAAAGCAAACTTTGAGCTCTGGATTCCTCACTTTTTATTTATGCACCCCGACTCAAAACCCCACCCCCCCATCCCTCTTCACTCTCTCCCTCGCTCTTTACTTGTCTCCCCCTGCTGAATGAATAGCTATCACAGTGCTACGGTGTCCCATCTAGCAACACCACCCCCCCACCCCCCTCATCCTCCAGCCCTTTCTCTACACCCCCCCCTCCAGCCCGGCTCTGAATAGGGAGCCGAATTGAGCAAACAGTCAGGCTGTCAGCTCAATAGGAGGTCTGGCCGTGAACTTGAAGTCCTTCCCAGGCCCCCAGCCTCACATTAGGGTGGGAGGGGTGGTGGTGGTGGTGGTGGTGGTTGGGGAGACAAGAGGGAGGAGGGGATGGTGGGGGGGGTTGCAGCCAGACTTTTGGGGGGCCCCTACGTGCCAGTGTTGGGGGGGACCCCTGCCACAGAGGTTCCCAAGGCTGGTGCTCTCACTGGAGCAATGGGGGCAGGGTGCCCCAGCTGCCTGCTAACCCTCCCCTCCTTCTGCAGCACTCAGTCTGGGCAGGAGGGGTGCTGACGATGGGGTTTGTGCAGACGGGACAGTGTCTGCTCCCCTGCCAAAGCTCCTCTCACACACACTCGCACGGAGACACACACACACACACACACACACAAATACACAGATCCAGACACAAGCTGCCGGCCGTGCCCACCCCCTCACCTCGACTGGCTCCCAGCCCTCCCAGGCTTCTCATCATCTCATTAGCCAACGCCAGCCACTCCACTGTCTACTGTTTGCATTGTTTTGGGCTCTGCATAATTTACACAGTAAATTGAGAGCGGCCCTGGCCCCCTTCGCTCAATCTACCACCTGTTTATGGAGGCCTGGCCGTGATTAGGGCGCTTTGGGTTTGACACAGTTACCACAGCACTTCTCGGGAAAGCCAAGCGACGCCTCCGCTTTTTAAATCTGCATCGTCAAAAATACAAATGCAGAAAGCTTGGCATGACCTAATTAGAGAACTGGAATCACTTGAGGTTTAGTCTAAATATTGGAAAGGAAAGTTGAAATTTAAGGAGAAAGATTTCAGTGAAATTAAACACTTTTTAGGGATTTTCCATTCTGACATTCTCTTATAACCTGAAAACGTCACCTTGGACCTTTAATGATGAGATGCTTTCCTGTGTTTAGCAACAGTCCTCTCTCACCTTGACCCATCAGAGAGTAGTTGCAGTCTCTCTGTTAGCCCTAATGGACTGGCACCCTTCTGTAAGTTAGCATTAGCATTGTCTCTCTGACCTCCACACCACAGACACAAACAAAGGGAGGTCTCTCTGTTGCCAGGACAATGGCGTGCATTGTTTACCGGCTGCCTTACCTAATCAAGCCCAGCCAATGCTAATTGGTGTTTTGGTTTAAGCGGTTTTCAAAGTTTGGAGCTCCCCGGTTGGAATAATGCTGCACTATAACGAGCTCGCTCAGGGAGAACAATACTCGACTTGTCTGAGCACCGACTGCCCTCCAACACTCGCCACTCGCACAAAGAGAGGCTTTCCAGTACTGAGACTCTGCCTATCAAGGTCCCACTTTCTCACTTCTCCACCATCTCTTCTATTATTTCTCTCTCTCTCCTGTCTCTCTCCTGCTTTGTATTGGTTTTGTTATATGCTGCAGTGTCCCTGTATGAGAATGTGAATAGAGGTTCATGGATATCATCACTTTCCACTCGACAGATGTGCCCACCTTGACATTTCCCCTGAACTCATTTAAGGAGTTGAAGAAAAACAGAAGAGGTTTTTTTATAACTAATCTAAAAGTCATAACTCTTCTACAGCAGTCTGCAAAAAAAAAACATAATTTAAAAACTACCACATTGTTTTATGTCTGTGGCCAAAATATAGAGAACAACTATATGGAGTTATGAATTGTGCCTCTGTTATTGTCCAGAAGGCACGGCTCGCATCGTATCTCCAAAATGGCAGCCGCCGCCATGTCGGGGCACACATGTGAGGATGGCATGAGAATTCCCAAACGGGAAAGAAAACATGGCGCTTCAGAGGACAGATGCCCACTGAAAGCCTCCTGAGAGAGGCATTGAGAGCAGAGTGATTTAATGTGAACACACATAACAAAACACGCTCCGCCCACATCAACTCACCCTCCCCTCCACCCATCAGTGCATCTCGTGAATCGTGCAATTAACAAACATATCCGAGGTGATTAAAACGGAGGCTATTGCCCGCCGGAGACGGGGGGAGCGAGGGTACGGGGAGGTGGAAGAGGAGAGGATGGAGAGTCGGGATGGCGCCGGTGGAAAGATGCAGCATGGCGGGCGCAGTGGGGTTTGGTGTGTTACCTGCACTGACTGGTCTTCCCACTTCCATTTCATGCCAGCGTTGCTCTAAGATGGTGGCGCGGGCTGCGTCTCGCTGTACAGGAAAAAGGGGCAGTCTGCTGAGGATGGAGCGGAGGAGGAAGGGAGGAGGAGGAGGGAAGAGGCGATGCAGAGGAGGGCGAGGAGAGAGGGAGGGCAGAATCAACAGCAACCCCTCCTCCTCCTTCTTCTCTGTTTTTCAGTCTCCTTTTGCCAGCTTTCCTTCAGTGGTGTGGTGGTGGTGGTCGCCTGCACAGAAAACAGGGAAAGGGAAAATCAGAGGGCAAGAGGGAAAATTTTAAGAATGTGGTTTATCCATCAAAACGCACATGTATGGTTCACGGGAGCATACGAATGCAAGCCATGCACACACACGAATGCATGTATACACACACACGCATGCACACACACGCACACCTTTTCATGTCTGTTCTCATGGTACAGTCTGCCCCTGAGCATGCAAATGACTTTCATTATGCAAATGCATGCAAATCAGATCCAACCATCTGAGAATCAAGGGTGGGAAAGAAAAAAAAAAAAACTCGACACAGAGATTGAATGAAAGAATGAAAGAGAAAAAGGGACAAGAGAAAAATCCTTTTGAGTGGCAGGAGGCGGTAAGTTAGGTAAATGCTCTCTGGAAAACAACGGCAGCCCAATCGGACAAACACGATTACCTTTCTTTTATTGTGTCTACGACTTAATTTTTTTTAATTTAATTTGCTGCGTTCTTGTCATTTTACCGGATACCAGCTTTCTTTTATTTTTTTGATGCCTCTGCCTTTTTGTAGCACAGGCTTCCCGAATGTAAACACTACGTTACTTGAATTCAAGGACACTGGTGATGCTCTACCTTCCTGTCACCACGTTCTTTGCATCTGACAAGCGTTGGTGGAAATAATGCAGCATTTTCAGCATCGGTAGAATTGTAAACAGCTGTTCGGCACTGTCGACACTCACCAGTTAAGCTAACTTGAATCTGACGTAGCTCCGGTGAATCCTACTGTGGTGTTTTTGTGCATTTCATAGCTAACAGCTGACTCAAAGCCTGTGCTCTCAATTCAAATCGTCTCTGACTGCAGCCATTCTCATCATAGGATGCTCTGTATTCGTATATGCATCAGTGCAAAAAACAATAAGCAGTACTTGCTTAAAGCACGTCATTAGGTGGCTAAATGCTATTAGCACTAACACAGACCGACCACTGTGGATATCAGATGAAAAGGAACATTTTTAATTGCTTGAAATCAGCGTCTGTCTTTCCGTCCCTCAATTACTCACACCTGCATGCAAACCTGCGAGTCTAAAACCAAAGTAGCACAATCTAGCCAGCTTGCTAAGTTCAATATTCACTAGCAGGTGGAGTCTATATCTCGCAGGTTTAGCCGCATAGTTCGTGAACCCTGCTATTCAAAGAAATCAACAAAGAAAGCTGACTAATCGGTGAACAGAGCGCGCTGTCTGATTTTGCTAATACTCTGAGCCCAGCAGAAAGGATCCTCCATTAGCCAGCAGAGGAGGGAGCCAGCTTTTGTCTCTGGGTGTCAGTAGGGGAAGGCTACGTCTGAAATTGGAATAAGGTGGTAAAAACAGGGGTGACTTGGAGTGTGAGAGAGTTTGGGTGAGTAAGCGGGGAGGGGACGGACTACAGGGGTGGGGTACCGCTGAATGGTGGCAAACCTCTCCTAATTGGCACTTGACATTTTTTTGCCATTGGCACTGGAGTGGGCCAGCTTTCAAGCCCTCTCCGGGTCCTTGTTGGAAAAGTGCCTTATGCAAATATGGCGAATGGGCTCTATTGTGAAGCCTCTGATATTAACAGCTCACGCAACAATGAAATTGTGTGCTTACTCTGGACTCGTAGGTGTGTGAGAGAGAGCTAGACAATGGCAGCGGGAGCAGCTTCAGTCTGAACAGACCCTTCATCGGATGCTTTGCCAAGTCATTTCACCAGAATGGGCTTTTTCTGAGGACCGAGGCTCTCGGTAAAAGCTTTATTAACGACTGAAACAAACAAATGCATCCACTGTTTTGCTCTGGCTCTGAGAGTGTCTGTTTATACTGCTGCTGAATGGCTCGATTTATTGTGGTTGAAAAATACTGAAGGTATGGATAGAAAAGGCTTCACTCATTCTCTTTTGAAAGACATTTCCCCTCTTAAAACATCACTGTCTCACTTCTAAATGTGAAAATGTATTCATGCTCCAGCGCTGTGCCGCACTCCCTCTGATATTTCTTTCTTCCTCTGTGTGCCCACATTGTTTACCCTTAACTCGCTCCCTTGGGTGAGCACAGCTCGAGATCTAAAGATATCTGCAGAATCCCTTTGGAGAAAACTTGGCAAATCACTGGAGAAATGTTGCAAAACTGAGCTACGTTTTCAAAAGCAGTAAAAATGATAAGAGGCCAGTGCTAGACAGCTAGGCCAAACACACTCTCGACTAAAACTTCTAAGTCGACAAGGTCTGAAGCGTTCTTGTCGTCTGAGAACACAAAGCAAATTTCATCTTTATCTCAACACAACTCAAAACCAACAGGGAGGCAACGGGTCAGACAACAGCAGTCACCCCCCGTGTGGTCCGAACACAGTCAAAGTACACCTGTTACTGCTAAGTTGCCAAACTTAATCTCCTTTGTCTGGGGCAGCCCATTGACTTTTGCAACTGCTTAAGATACATTCATTTCTCTGTGAGCGTATGGGGGGTGGAGGGAATTCCAATGTTGTAGAAAATAACTGGGTCTGGCCTTCTGCTCCGGCCCAACAGCGAAGCCATTTTCCAAACCCTGTTGGTGTGTTCCGTCGAGAGAAAGAGAGGCAGAGAAAAGGGGGCAAGAATCACTGGGTCTTATTCAGAAAACTGTCTGGCTGCTCGGACCCGGCAGGGGTGAAAGGGAGGCAAAGGGGCGCATTGTCCCTCAGTGACAAGTGGACTAGCTCTATTGACTGTAAAGTCTACTGGTGGGGGGGCAAGTAGGACCTGACCACAATGGCTGTTTTTCTATTTGACACTTGGAGTCTAAATCTGCTTGCCTAGTGCATGAATGCTAAGACAAACCCACCACCCTCCTCCTCCTCTTCGTTCCTCTCCCTGCCTTCTTTCCTTCTCCACCCGTTCTCTTCGCGCTCTCTTTCTATTTCAGACACTGCCATGGGACACAGGAAAAGAGAGAGCAAAGGCCCTAAGGTGTTTTTTAGGAACTCTCCAATCTCCGTGCCATTTTCACGGAGGCAGAAGCTAAGACAGTCTCTGCTCCGGGGTCCCCAGTGTGAAGTGCTAGTGATATAACTGTGCCACACACAGAGCCTGTACAAAGCATTTGCACCATGACATGCGTCTCCCAGGGCACTGCTTAGGGTATAAACACAATCTGTCCAAGACTTCGGTTCCCATTTAGCTGCAACACTGTAACTGACACAAAAAGGAAGCACAAGGAGGCAATTTATCTTTACAATGCTCAAAATGTGCCCACCTCGTACCGGTTAAATGTTAAATTCGTAAATGCACCTGCACAGACATGCAAGTGCTCGGATATTAAGTCGGGCACAATCATTAATCTATCATTTACAGTAACAGATCAAAGCCATGTCACACTCACAAGTCTGTGCTGTAATAAAAACAGGTCGGCAGCAGCACAATAGAGAAGGAACCAGGTACTACTTTCCCATCCAAGAAGGTGACATCTCCGGCTGTCACTTCCTGTCAAGGCCCTCGTTCCTCTCTCTGACTAGCTGAGCCCAGAGCTCAAATGTCACACTCAGCACCTGCAATGCAGCAGGCAGGCAGGCACAACTGCAGGGCTTGAAGAGATTGACATTGTGAGGTGAGGTTGCCACACACGCTTTTAGGAATTCCACTTTGGCCCTGCACAACTGTTTAGAATTTGTACCATGTCAAGCTGAATACATCCAAACTCCAGGGTGATGTTTTAGCTGAGCCATGTTGAGACAGCAAACCGCCATGTGGAATATGTATTACAATTGGAGTTCACTGCTAGCCTTGTAGCTCCAAAGCCTTGAGACCTTGGGAACAATCCTTAGCGGCCTCTCGCAGCAGGAGCGACCCTCTAGCTTTGATGGGCAGAAAAGAAATCACACCTTCAATCAGCCATCAGAGGCCTTGAGGTTGGAGATCTGATTGACCAATTACTCCACACCATGAGCCCCGGCAAAGAACCTTAAGGCTGAGATTGTTCTCCTCTCGCTCATGGATCTCGTCACTGGGGGCACTTTCTGCTTGATTGCCCCTGGACCACTCCCCCCTCGGAGCCTTGCGCGCACACAGCAGCAGCATTAGCGAGATCCCATCAGGCCTTTCCACATGGTAGCCCCTCATGCAATGGAGGCTTTGCCACGGCCCATTCACAACCAAGCCAACTGTCACGTCAAATCAAACAACGGCCAGGACCCCAAATCAAACATCTTTTCATGCAAAAGGGAGAAAGGAGTAGGTGGGAAGGAGGAAAAAAATCAACAACGGCTAACTTAACAAAACTGGCCTCAAACAAATTCTTGTCTGTTCGCTTAGGTGCCGGCGGGGAGTTGGGAGCCCGGATTAACTCGGAGGGAGCATTCTTAACTCACACAATCCCGTCCAAGTCGGAACATATGTATAATTCATAGCACCGTATGCAGCTCCTATGATATAAAAGGCCCACATTCTTCTCATATTGCATGTTCTCTTGATGCCAAAGATGCAACCAGCAAAGCTGAAATTCATCGAGTTAAGTGAATAAAGAATTTACCAAACTGGCTAGCAAACTGATTAGTTAACAGCGACTTGTTAAACGACTTGTCAAAGTCCACCCGGCTTTGGTGAATCAGTATGGGTCTTTTTCAGCAAGCCCGTCACTCCTGGCCATGTGATACTATGGCTAAGCCCCTGCATGCAGCCCCACACACAAGGATCATGGGGCTTATTAGATTAAAAGTGATCCTGTTGCACCACCGTACTGCTATGGATCACTGCCACTGGCTGCAGGGAGCTGTACGCATTATGTACGGCAATGTCCCATTTATTTTTACATGCCTACCAACCATATTCTGTATTTCTAAATATTGATGGATCGGAAACAACAGATATAGACAGAGCCTTACAGTAAAGTTAGGTTCATGCACCCTACCTTTTGCTGCATTCAGCGCCCATCCCCTTTTACATGACGTCCATCTTCTTCTCTCGTGTTGCAGTTCTTGTGGCAGAGTTTGTGCTTTTTTTGGAGGGAGGCGCGTTTGGGGTCTTGATGCCTTTTCAGGAGTGTAATGGGATTCTTGTTACTTTCGGTTATCTAGCTTTATGAAGAATGTACATCACTCATACAGCTAGATAACCAAAGATAACAACCAACCCCTAAGGCTACCCATCCTCTCAAGCTGCAGGCGAAGTGACATGGCCCGAGTTCTGACCTGTAAGCAAAAGAGAAAGTTGTTGATAATCACATGATTACATGTCTACATCTCTTTCATTTTACATGATTTGAATCATCACAGACTAACTTGGAAAGGCGTAAAAAATAATGTCAAAAATGAGCAAAAAAACCCAGCAGTGGACGCCAACTCTGAACAAGATGTTACTCTTCTGGCTTGGGGCCTTTTTTCCCTCACCCAACCTACAGCGGCCCTTAAATGTCCTGACCCTTCGTTTTGTGACGTCACCAAGTGGCCCCTCGGCCCGCCTCAAACCGCCTCGGCCAATTGGAAACCTCCCTTTGTTCACAGAAAGCTTTGATTGGTCCGCAAGTAATGCCTCTATATCAAAAACTCCCCAAAGTCAAACAATCAGTGAGAGGCACCAATAAAAAAAAATGTACGCAAGTCGTCGAACCAGTCCAAACCGGCTATGGCGCCAACCCTCCCTTCTCCGGCCCAGCGCCCATCCCTATGGCGCATCCGCCTCACCCGCTGACTGGCTCCATAGGAGGGTGATGGCTTCAAACACCGCCCCCCGCCACGGCCCAAATGCATTTTTAAATTAAAAGATCCTGGCTGTTTGACTACAAAAGAAACTGGTTTGTCTTCATTTACATTATCTGATGCCAAAGCTGTTGGCCCGCGCTCGAGGTTGGCGTCAAAGCAAGATAGAGGGGTTTAAGACGTACATACATGCATTACATATACACCGACGGTGATGTAATACAAATACACACACCCCTCAGAGATATTGGAGCACGAAGCACATGTCATGGACATATCCTTTCACACCCAAATATGTCCACAAAAACACAGAAAAATTAAGCAAAACGCACGCGAAACACTTAGTCACATGTACGGGTATAGACAATGCTGTAGCACACTCCTCGCTCACGCTGTGGTGGCACATGGCACAAGGCCCCTTCTAATTAAAGCTGCTCTGTGTGCCCAGATCCCTGTTGTGGCAGGCTCCTCCCCCACCAACACCACAGCCAAGTAAAGCTCTACTGACTGAGAGCAGAGAGAGATGGAGAGATACTGAAGGAGAATGAGAGAGAGGGGGGCGAGGCACAGAATATTCTCGCCCTCTATCACACTCAAACCTCAACACTCGAACTACACGACTTGACTGGCAACATGCAGGCGTTAGCAGAGACGGCTACATCCCTGTTAGCAAACAACAGATCCCACTGGCATTGTTCTCCCTTCAGGTTACACTAAGCACCTGCTCTTTTTTTTTTTCTTCTATTCTCTGAATCTATGTCAATTTAAAATTAAAAAAAAGGTGTTTTGTTGCTGTTCAGAAGGCTGTCACCTTAACACGGATCTTCGTCAAGGTGCTTTGTTTCAATACACAAGGACAAAGTGAGGCCCTTCGAGAGCAGAAACATGCCTCGACTCCCAGAATGCTACTGGACTGGATCACACACACACACACACACACACGAAAGCGATGTAGCTTGTATGAGTACATGTTTAGATGCATAATTGCAGACAATATCGGATATGAACCCAGGCTTACAAATGCACACACACACAGATATGTGCAGTCACACACACACACACACACACACACATACTACATCATAAACGTAAAAAAAATATGAACATGTTTCCCTCATAAATAGCTTTATCAGAAGGGCCAGTAGTTCAGATAATTCTTTTTTTTTTTACAAAATACAAAATATTGAAAGTAAAAAAAATAATAATGACCCTAATTACATGATGGCTTCAGTATTATTATTTCACAGTATGTTAATGTGCATTAATAAGCTGCAACATGTTGAAAAATTCAATTAATTTATATTTGAAAATCTTTAAAAAATGTTTTAATTTACTATTAACTATTTAAAAAAAAAAACATAATTCCCTTTGGTGTTTAAAGTAATTCATCACTATATCATGCTGCATGGGAATGATGCAATATTAACATTAAGGATTTTTAATCGCTGCAGACTATGCTGTGAGCTTTATGACTCGTTTTTAGATCAGATATATTTTCACGATTTCCAAGCTGGATAAAGAGAAAGATAATTACATGCAGATTGCACTTATTTCCCCATTATCATTAATGGTCCTTTCATTAACACTGGCTTATTCGTGACCGTGCTGCTGTTATATCATTCTAATAAATTGATACAATTTTAATATTTGTCTTCTGGGTTTAAAACCTCACAATATTCAATATATATTTCACCCGAGGAATTACTCTCACGCTGTGAGCTTTTGTGGAGATGTTAAAGTGTCTCTGTTCTGCAAAAAGTTTAAACCAAAAGACCCCCACAGTGTTGCACTCACAGCGGCCTCTTCTCTTTGACTCACCTGAGCCCAGATTAAAAAAAATCCAAACATAGCATTGAAAGCATCAGTCGAGTTGCAGGTTCTTTCTCTCCACCGTTTAAACAAACCTCATCAGACTGTGTGCTATTGGACAAGACGCGCATGACGTCAACAAATCCAGCGCCTCTAATTTGAAATAATTAATGGCAAGGTGCAGAATTAGCAAGAAATTGATTCCTAATATATAAAGTCGCATTGGTTTATCATCGGATTTAAAACCACGTGGTAAAAAACGTTTCATTTCACGCCATTTTTTTATCACACAGGTTGAATTCATCAGCTTGAATTGCTGCATTTTGAGGCAACAAAGGCAATTACGCACGAGTTTTACGCACCACCTGAGTATTTTACGCACACTTCAAAGCGATATTTAAAGGTGGATGTGTGTATTTCTGACAATTAACCAGAATGGAAGAGGCACAGTGAGGTGACTGAGGAGGCCTGTTGGCACACACACACACACACACACACACACACACACACGTTAAGTGTTCACAGCCACACTGTAGTGCTTGAAGCTGATTAACTGAAAATGACGTTTTGCAGAAAGAACATTCTCCAAACATCCTGTATGTAATAAAACAAAAGCTACTGGACATCACTGATAGTGTATGAATTTTAAAAAATAATGGCAAAATGTTTGGCATGTTGGGTAGAGTCTGTTTTCATCATATTTGTGTTTAAATCTTTAGAAAACATGTTTTTACATATAATAAACTCTACTCTACCTTAAAATCATACAACTTTACTGTTGCTTCACTCTGACTATATACCATCATATATAGTGATTATTTCTTAAAATATAAAATATATTATTTCCACAAACTTTCCAAAATATCCAACATGGACTACTGTGTGTGTGTGTGTGTGTGTGACAGTGAGGGCTGGTAGCCCATATTACCTACAGTAAGCCACGTGTTGTGAGGCCGCTGAATGTCTCTCCAGGGATCCCTGTAAAAAAAAAGAGACAATCATTTTATTCTTCAAATGGACTAAACAGCGCAGAGGAGCCAAATTGCCCCATTTTAACATTTTAACATACTACAGCCTCCGTTCAAACAGCAAAGACAATCAGCAAACTGCTTTTTTTAAGGAAAAGTGTTTTTTTTTTAAGGACAGTGATGATGGGCGTAAAAAAGGTGCAGACCTCAGCCGCGTATATTCTTACTGCACATGGATAACGTCGAGGATTGTCACATATAACATAATGCAAAACCGTCCGTCTTTGTGCAGCATAAAGGAATATGGTGTTGCAAAATGATCACTCTAAAATACACTGCAATGGCACACACACAACTTTGGCTCCGTATGTGTGAGTGTGTTCTGATGTTGTGCTGCTAGTTCAATAAATAAATAGACAGTAAATTGTCTAACTTCAATTTAAAAAATTAAACTCCAAATTGTAATATTGCCTTAACATTTTTTTTTGCAGATTTCATTTTCCAGATTCTCCCTCCTCTTCTCCACCTCATGCATTGACCCCTGCGTACATACACATTAATTCTCTCATGTTCATCATGTGAAACGTTGCATAATCCCTTTTTTTTTTTTTTTTTTTTTAGCTTCCAACCCCCCCAACCTCAAAGCTCCTCAGTCACAGGCCTCGTACATACTCGGTGCACACACGTGTTGTGGACTGGATATTTGGCCTTGTGATCCCTTTATCCCTCCAGCTATGGGTGTGAACGCCACCACTTTGTTTTATTACGCATGCATATGCAGGCCTGTCTGCTGGTAATCCTCATATCTGAGCACGATGGACACACACAGTCCTGCATGCAAGGGCTTAATTCGGACAACAAAAAAGAGACCGAAAAAGAGAGTTTTCTCTTTTTTTTGTCCGCATGCAGACCCTGATCGTGTCATATTGGGTGGCTTGTTGGTGCCATATGTTGCCTGACTCTCCAGGAGCTGGAGGAGTGACCCTGCTAAGTGCCTGGAGGTGTTGTATGTATGGGAAATGAAATCAGGGTGTCTGGAAGCGCCTTTTTTTGGCCTTTGTGGCTCCCTGTGAATGGTGCATATGAAATCCTGTGCACACAATGCGTCATTGAGGCTGTTCTCCCTCTCAAAGCAGAGCCAAAAAAAACACGTCTGATTACAAGTTGCATACATTTCATCATCTTTAACCAGAGAGTGCAGGTTTTGTTTCTGCATCTTGTGACCTTTCACTGGGCCTGCATGGGCACTATCCCATACTCCATGTGAGGAATGCATGAATGAATTTGAGTTATATTATATCTCTAAAAGCATCCCATGCAGTTTTGAAAAGTAGAACATGAAATAAAAGACAAAATGTGCATATTGTGTGCTGTAGCAGAATGTTTCCACCTCGTATGCTGCCAACATGCAGCTGCCATTCTGAATGAAAAACACCTCCTCCTGCTTTTACACTCATCAGAGCATCAAGACAGAAAATAAGAATAAGAATTGAGATCTGATGAACCTGCTGCTCAAACCCTCATCGCCCATATTCGCCTGCAGGTTGCCACATCCAGACTACACATCCTGCTCCGTTATGTGTGTGCAGCTTGGCGACGTTTGGATGCAAAACGCGATTTCCTCCGGGTTTTTCTCAGCCGATATTCCTACACCTGACCTTCTCATTCAATGCAAACCCCTTTTGAAGGAAAAACACAGTTTATACTTCATATACTCACGCCTTGCATCGTCGTCTGCGAGTCGCTGCTGCTGCAGAGGTCCGCTCTCCAAAAAGAGAAGAGAAGAGGAGAGAAGCTCGCAGCTCTGGAGATGGAGAGCGACTGAGCATCCTGGAGGCTGGACCGCTCAGTCTTCATGGCTGCGGCTGGTCGTGACGTCTCTCTGGCTCCATCCATTCAGCTTCCCTCGGACGGGTTTTCCCCCCTGTTTTATTATCAGCCCCATTATTTCCCGCGGAGGTTGGATCTCTCCTCCAAACCCCCACCCTCCTCCACCACCCCTTCTGCTGCCATCGCACTCTCCATCCCTCGCATCAGATGTAATATGAACTTAAAACATGCCTGCTCTAAAAACATATACTGCCACCAAGACCCCTCCCCTTTATGACACGATGCAGGTCTGTGTTTTGTCTCCACCCTCTGAAAAATGAAAGCAGACGTGGTTGGTGAATAAGCATGCATGCTCAAGTTCTCTGGATCACAATCCTGGAATATCCCTATAATAATCCCAACAATAATCTAAATACATGTTGCATTTCTTTTTAGATGGATTTTATATTTAAGAATAAACCAAACATATTTATGAAAATACTGGCATCCACCCTCATATAACATCAAATCTGATGGACAGATTCCATAATTAATTCCTTAATTACGCACAAATGGGCACCATAAAGTGCCTCCACACATGCAGCATCCTCTCTGCTGCCTCCATGGTGGTGAATAAGCATGCATGATCAAGTTCTCTGGATCACAATCCTGGCAACTAATAATCTTTTCTTTTTTTTATTGTGTTATAAAGTGATTACAAAACAAGTGAAGATATGTGCAGGGACATATATAAAAAAAAGACCAACATATATTATACAGAGAAAGACAAATAAAGTACAAAACAAAACTAAACTAAACTAAAACAACACAAGGGGATAAAAGCAGGTTGAATAATGTGTGTGTGTGTGTGTGTGATGTGGATAATGGGTGTGTGTTCGGCATTGAATGAGGCTAGATGGTCATATATGACATATATCTACTCTTAAACACATACAGACATCCTTCCTTTTATGTGTAGAGCATAGGGGGAACAAAAAGAAAACAAAAAGAAAATAAATGAGTAAAATATATATATATATAATACAGTATATACACATACACATGTATATTAATAATATGTATTAAAAATGAAAGCAGATGTGGTGGTGAATAAGCATAAATGCTCAAGTTCTCTGGATCACAATCCTGGAAACTAATCATCTTAAATACATGTTGCATTTAGTTTGATTTTATATTTAAGAATAAACCAAACAGACTTATCAAAATACTGGCATCCACCCTCAAACTATATGACACCCTGACAAATAACTAGAACTTGCATTTGTAGCTTAATTATGATAGCAAACTTCAATTATATTGTGTCCTTAATTAAAAGTGTAGTTATAATAGTTGTGAACATATTTGTATAGCCAGGGGTGGTTTCCACATCTTTTTACTAAATTAGAAATAGAACAGTGTAATAAAAATACTCTATTACAAGTAAAGGTTGTTATATTCAGATTATAACTCGTACCTAAGTGTTAAAAGTAGAACTGCTTAGAGTCTCTTTGTGATGCATTAAACGGATTATAACTCCTTTATATACTGATGGGTAGTTTAATCTATAACAAGATTAAACCATGATGCTATAGCATCAAATCTGATGGCCAGATTTCATAATTAATTCCTTAATTACGCACAAATGGGCACCATAAGCGCCTCTACACATGCAGCATCCTCTCTGCTGCCTCCATGGTGGTGAATAAGCATGGATGCTCAAGTTCTCTGGATCACAATCCTGCAAAACTAATAATCTTAAATACATGTTACATTTATTTTTGTCAGATTTTTATATTTGAGAATAAACCAAACAGCAAAACACAGGCATCCACCCTCATATAGCATCACATCTGATGGCCAGATTTCATAATTAACTCCTTAATTACGCACAAATGGGCACCATAAAGCGCCTCCACACATGCAGCATCCTCTCTGCTGCCTCCATTGTACGTTTATTCGTGAGTTTCACTTTATCAAGTGTGTCGTTTTTTTGAGCCCCGTTTTTGTGGCCCATGTGGGATTATAAAAACAGTTTGGTGTAATCTTGTCTGGCTACTAGTATTGGTTTGACACAAAGCCCCCTGCATCAGTCTACTGCGGCCTGCGCGCTCCTTCATGCGCCTGGATCAAGTGCGCACATCCACTTACTCTCATTGTGTGCGTCTTTGATACAGAGGAGTCCAGGAATGTGACCAGGGGGGGGTGAAGAACCGTGCAAAATCAGCTTTTACTGTCACCGCCGAGCCCAGAGAGCCCTGCAGACAAGAGCCAAGAAAAAAAAGGGGGTCTGGGTCACTTGATTATCATAATAATCAGATCTCGGGGATAAAAATCTCCTTTGAATAAATTACTGGTTCAATAGGAGGCGCGACTGACTGCCAAAGAGACAACTTTGTCAGCCCCCTGGTTTGTTGTCGGGGGGGTTATTTCTCTTTCTGCCTAACCAATGTCTCCCCTTTTTCTTTCTCTCCAAATTTTGGACGCTTTCCTGGAGATCAAACTCTAAATAAGGCTACTGTTTCTCTCCTCCTCCTCCTCCTCTTCCTCCTCCTCTCTCCGATGCCTGGTTACCGAGTCCAGGCAGGCAGGCAGGCAGGCAGGCAGGCAGGCAGAGAGCTCCTTCTTGGGAAAGCGGAGTGGTTGGTGTTGGTGGTGGCTAATGGGCTAAGGACCTGGCACAATAGGCTGCTGGGTGCACCATCCAGCCTCCTCCTCCTCCTCCTCCTCCTCTTCCTCCCCCATCGGCTGCATGGGAACCCGGGCACCGAGGTGGACCAGAGGCCGCTCAGCATTGTGGTGGCACATCCCAAGTTCATTAGCACCCATCAGGCCATTCCTGCAGGGTTTGGCGGTTAAACACCCCCACCTCACCTCCTCCTCCTCCTCCTCCTCTTGCTCTTGCTCCATCCACTCTACTCTGCACCAAACTCTATCCTCATTCAAGTGTCACGTGACTGTGGTAGCTGTGGTAAATGTTGGGTAACTTTGGACATAAACCTACCACCATATAATGTATTGGTGCATCTGTAGCCAAGTGCAGCAATATATACTTGTGATATAGAATACATAATCCCAAATTCATTAACACCCATCAGGCCATTCCTGCAGGGTTTGGCGGTTAAACACCCCCCCCCCTCACCACCACCTCCTCTTCCTCCTCCTCCATCCACTTTACTCTGCACCACTGAGATTCAAATCCAGCTTTCTGGATGAGACATTTTTTCCAGGAACTGAATTATGATGCAGGATTTTTAAGATGCAGAATGATATAAATTCAGGATCAGGTGACTTTATTTGTACCCGTAGGTAGATTTGTTTTGCAGCAAAATAGAGGATGACATCCGTATTGACAATATGTAGAGCACAGACAAGAGACAGACATACCAGAAACATGACAAAGAGTTCACTCAAAGGCTTACTGGAATCAGGACCCAGCAAAAAGAAGGCCATTAACAATACCAAAAAACACTGAACTATCAGGACAAAAAAGACACAATAAATGAGAAAAGGGATCAACTTTCCATAAATATGTGCAAAAGCTGCTAGGACTTAACTGCTAGGATGTAACAGCGACTGCAGAAACGTCAATAACTTTGTTATTAACTTTAATTATGCAAAAAGCTAGAACTGCATTTTGTAGCTTAATTATGACAGCAATAACTTACGTGACAAAATAAATAAAAATTCAATTGTATTGTGTCCTTAATTAAAAGTGTAGTCATAATAGTTGTGAACATATTTGCAGCCAGGGGTAGTTTCCACATCTTTTTACTAAATTAGAAATACAATAATGTAATAAAAATACTCTATTATAAGTAAAGGTGGTTTATATTCAGATTTTAACTTGTTGTACCTAAGTGTTAAAAGTATAGCTTCTTAGAGTCTCTTTGTGATGCATTAAACAGATTTTAACTCCTTAATATACTGATGGGTAGTTTAATCTATAACAATGCATAATTTTTTGTATATAAAAATTATAATCTGCATTGTAGCTACAAATAGTAGAAATGTAAAAGAACAAAATGGAAATACTCAAGTGAAGTATCTTAAAATAACAGTTGTGGAGTAAATACAGTATTATCTCCCATCACTGTCTCTAACTGCAACCGTGAAATTGAAGACCATTAATGGTTTTAGTCAAAATGAATCCGCAACAATTTGTGATAACTTGAGTTCTGACTGGTTCCAGCTTCTCAACGTGAGAATCTGCTGCTTTTATTATATATGACAGTAAACTGAATATCTTTGACCTCTGGACATTTGAAGATCACCCTCGGCAGTGACAGAAATCCTGATTTAGATTTTTTTAAAATCAAGAATATAATTGGCCAATTAATCCACAATGAAAATAACAATTTGTTGTGGCCCTAAACTGTTGCTGTAATGCTAACAACTACATTTAAACTATACAACTACTAACTGTGCAGGTATTAGATAAACATTTGGCCGATCAACAAGTGATTTCAGGCTCTGGGTTGTGTTGAGGCGCTTTGGGCTGCCAGCTGGATTAAAAACACTTTGAGGGTCACATTCACATCAATTGTGCCGACGGATTCATGCAGCAGATTTGAGGCTCCTACTGTACAGGAGCAACACGAGGAACCAGAATCTCTGCAGCTGATATGAACAATGAAAAGTGATGATGAATGACAGCATAAGAAGTTCACGAGAATATTCAGCCTATTTTTATCAACATCTCCAAAAATGTGCCTATTCAAAGCAAACGTTTGACATTCTAATATTTAATGGACAGTGTAACATACTGTAGCCAGTCCTGTAGATATCAATAAGCATCAGAAAACAAATGGATGGTTTAACATAAACCTTTACAACAACCAAAGATGCTGAACTCTTAAAAAGCACATTTATCTTCCGCTCATAGCCACCAAAGACACTGTGGGCTGACCCGTCCTCCATGCACATCTGACTCTATTTAAGTTGCACAAATCAAAAGATTCTCCTTATATTTTTAAAAGAATCACAGTTTTATTGTAAAGTGATTTAAGTTAAAAGGAAAGTACAGTGACACAAAAATACTGTCCTGTAACTAAACATATTTTTAGTAAACACCTGACAATGTGAAGAAGGTTTTAAAAAGACAACAATGTTGAATTCACACCGTCAGATACATTAACAACATCATTACAGTATTTAAGGAAGAGCTGTTGTATTTGGTTGCACTAGATTGGCAAGCGTTCTTGTTATTTTGGCCACCCTCTATGAGAGAATATTAAAGGCCCCATCTTTCATAAATGACCATAGTATTCACACTCATATAAAAGAGGAGAAATGAAAAATAAACATTTTGTTTCTCAATTTTAAACAAATTTGAACATTTTAAATTGTTCCTGCTTTGAAGAGATTAATAACTAAAAGATGTATCCATCGTTAAGTCCCTTTTTACTAAAACACCTGTCAATCAAATGTGGGCGTGCCAGCAGCTTCCTGTCTTGTGCTTTGAATTTGATTTATGTGTTGTTGTCTTGTTTACATTTGGATGTCAGATTGTGTCTTTAAACCAGCAGCAGGATGTGTTCACAGCCCACACACTGACTGACTGACTGACTGACTGACTGCACTGAACCAGTTCAGCTGCTGACCAGCATGTAAAACACTTCCATGAATGAGAACCAGGGCCAAGAAAAGAAGAAAAAAAAGACTCGGGCAACGGTGCAGAGACGAGAAGCAGAAAGCAGCAAATGTTTCAGATCTCAGTACAGATTTTTTTTTCTTGTTTTTTGTTGGTTTGTTGTCTAGGTTGCTCTTTTTTCCCCCCAGTAAAGGTTCTAGTGTATTCTTAAGACCATTAAGTCCGGTTCAGATAAACCAGATGAGAGGGGACAGCCATAGAAACAAAATGTCAAAAATGATTTATTTTTTGGTTAATGATAGGAACAGGTTCTGTTTAATGTTTCACTGACCTTACTTCAAATAAAGCACCTACATTTAGTACACAATTTGTACATGAAGAGAAAATACAATCTATTTAGTACTAATTTCAAATGAGGTCTGCTTCTTATAGGAAACAATTCAGACTTCCAGCTCACCACACGGCACACACTGTGTGAAGAAAAGACTCCACACTTCCTCCATCTCTTGTAACTGGAACATTCTGGTTGTTCTGTTGAGGATTTGAACCTCACTATGATCCTCATGTTGCTCCGTCTGTTCACAGCTCATACTGTTCCACTGACACATTTGTTGTTGAGCATCTTTTTTAATCTTTAACAGACTGTGTTAATACATTTTATCATAAACTACATGATTTTCTTAAATGACAAATAATTACAACATGTTTTTCTGCCAGGATTTGGATGATTCACTCAAACCTTTTGATTCTATGCAACATGGATCTTGTATAAAACCAACAGGGGTCAAATGCACTTCATACAGTCACATTTCATTCCATTTTTGATGTGTTTCTGCATTATATTTGATTCATTTATCTTAAATCTTCAGTTGGCATGTCGTGACGAGCTTTATATGAAACAAACGGTTCTGTAGAACAATGGAGATGTGGAGAGGAAACACAACAAATAGTCAAAGTCTGCAAAATAATGTTGATCTGACTGATTGATTTTACCAATTCCAACTGGTTTTATGCTTCTTCCCCTTCCCCTAGCCAGCTAGGTCGTAACAAACTGTGCAAGTGAACACCTTGTTGAGTGATTAAAGACCTCTGGTGTTAATCACCTTCCATCAGACAAAGAAATGTTGCCCCCCTGCACACCCACATCTTTAAAATGTGTCTTTTGGCACCTTTATTTTTGAAATGTGTCGGCCTATGCAAGAACTGCACTTTTATACTTTTGAATTTCATACATTAATCAAGACTTTTACTGTTATATATAAATCCTGCTATACCTGTTGTACAGCTGCACAGGTAAACTGTTGTCACATCAAAAACTCTGCTTCACCGTCTCCCATTATAACATCCCAGTATCCCCAGTGCACCAGTGTGTCCCAGTGTCAGAGACGTGCTCTGCAACCCAAAAGCTCTGGATCTTTTGTCCCTCAAAATCTGCCCATATTGTTGGAGCTCCGTGGGGGCCAAACAGCCTCCTTGTGCCAAACCAGACAGACTAACCCCCCCTAAACACCCCCCTTAACACACACACACACACACACACCACTGTCCACCATATAATTCATTAAGCAGGGAACATTGGTGTCTTTTGTTTTTAATTATAAAGATGAAATATTTCCCATTTTACTTAAATGTGAACCTGTTTGCACTGACACATTAAATCTTGCAGATCATAAATATTTCTGTCAGGGGGCCAAAACTTCTTTTCTCCCAAGAGAGAATAAGTGCTTGCTTTTCCTTCTGAGGAGTCTTTTTTTTTTTTAGCCTGTAATATGAAGTCTAACATCCTCCTTTATGTGCTGCCATCTTGCATTTCCATTTTTCTCGTGCATATTGCATCAGAAGAGCTCCAGGCTCTCTGACATCTCTGAGCTGCAGCTGCTGCGTCTCCAGACTCACCTCCAAGTCAGAGTCTCCTCCAGCATCCTCTCTGCGTAAAAGCACCCAAACCTCGAGCAGCAGCATCAGCATCAGCTTCTCTGCAGCGTCGAGCAGGCAAAGGAAAAAAAAAGGTTTTTGTCGTTGATGCCACAGATAAAACGCGGCCTGTAGAAAGAAAGCAAAGTCTTTCTTAAATGTGCCATCCTGCAGGATTACTGTCCGGATGAGCGGCTGGACATCAGAGTAAAAGATCCGCTTTTGTTTTTTAGAAAATGCAGAAAAAAGAAAAATGCATCCTGTAAAGCATTGCAGTAACAAAAAACATGGCGGATTTTGAAAAATCTCCCACGCCAGAGTCATTACGCCTGCAATTAGAAACTCATTTGCATAAATGCTAATGAGTCAGAAATTCATGTCGGCGCTGGAGGAAAACGAGGGGATTTTCTTTTCTTTCTTTTTTTTTTTTCATGTGGACTTTGAAGGAGAGAGAAGGGTTTCCACAGGAGGCCCGATGAGGCTTTTATTTTCCTAAATGTCTCAGTTATTTAGGTTGCACATATTATTATTATAGGCTACAATTTACATTACTTTACAGGCTGTAAGATATACATTTAACATTGTTTTACATTGTTCACACCAACACACACTGATGGATGATTCAGTTCACCTTCTTAAATCATCATCAAATTAATAGAATTTCACATTTAGACAAAAATACTTTATAATCCTCCAATTCTTCACATGCAAAATTCAATACACACTTGCATATCTGTATATGCAGTTTATTGCTATGCATTTGAAGACATTTATAGTTTCTTTATTATTATTATTATTTAGGCTACAGGAACAAAAATGTGCCACGTTTATAAAATAAAAATTGTTTGGATTTCAAGAAATATTAATGGTGATATTTACCCATATTTCCATTTTTTCAGATCACTGTAATAGATATGGATGATATTATAAAAGTACACCCATCTGTTTTAACTGTTTAAACATAATGTGACATTACAGTTTGCTTCATCCAGGAAAAATATAGATTTATTTTCTAAAATGTGATAAGTAGGCTATTTTAAAAGTTTGGTTTCTCGCTCACTTTTATTTTATTTATTCTTTATTTAACCATAAATGATCCATTGAAATACAATATCTCTTCTGCTAGGGAGTCAAGATGGTCAGCAAGTAAGAAAGTTGCATATATGAGTACAAACAGGGACAAATAACATCACAATGAAAAAACAAGCTAAAAATTATTAATTAACCATTTTGGTACCACTTTATGATGAGTCACTCTTTCTTTATAAAAGGTTTATAAGATGCAATTAATGGCTTTATTAAAGGTTATTACATAATAATGATTCATAGATCAGTAAGCTATTAATAGGGTTGCCAGGTTGGGTGAAATCCCTTTGGCTGGTGACTTATCCTTTCTATTTGATAACATTGCAGTTATACATGTTGATAATAATTACTTGTTTCAGGTATAAATATGTTGTTTATTAATAGATTCAAGATTGAAAAGATTCATGTGAGAGTCCTGCTGCTAAGAGAAAGAGCTATAAGGACAAATATCCTGCTGAAGAACAAAAAGCAGCCAGAGAAAGTTGTTCAGTCTTATAACTGATCTGAATACATTATTTATTAACATTAATAAAGCCAACAATCCCTTATTACTTATTGCAGAGTGCTGCCATCATTTTCATGCATTTAGCTTTTATTGTTTGACCAGGTTCAGTTTGTTTTATGTCTTCAGTGTGATTATGTGATGTTGTTCTAACGTTCCTGTTTGGTTTCATGTGAACTCACCAAAAGACTTTGTATATGACTCAGGTTGAAATGTCACTAATGTGAGTCTTGACGCTTCTTCTTGTTAACTTGCTGACCTGCTGCTGCAGCCCTGACTTTTAGAAGACACTCACCTCTCCTCTTCCTCTTCCTCCTCCTACTCTTCCTCCTCCTCCTCCAGCTGCAGGCTCCTCTGCTTCTGGTTGTGTCTTTTGTTTCTGGGATTTCTGCCACTGATGATGAGATGATGCTTAAATTAATTGCTTTCGTTTTTTGCAGACATGCGCAGTGAAGTAGGAGACTGTGTGGAGGTATGACTGGTGTGTGTGTGTGTGTGTGTGTGTGTGTGTGTGACTAGGCTTATATATTGAATTATAAAGCTGCTGATTCTGTTGTTTAACAGTAACACAACTAAACTAAAATAACCTGCATGTGTGTTTGTGTATGCAGCAGATACAATGTATATAATAATAATAATAATAATGTATATAATGTGCAAACAATAAAACAGAAAGAACCTCAAACCTTTCTTTCTTTCTTTCTTTCTTTCTTTCTTTAATATATTATTTTTTGGGTTTGTTTTATATTCAATATATATATATTATATATATTTTGTATTAAAGTAAAAAAAAAACTTTTATTGTGATTTCACCTCTTGGGTGTACCTGTTCACAGGAGACAAGATGACTAAACCTGCTCCTTATGTCCTCATAGATGGCCTTTTTCTGATTCTCAGCACTGTGCAGAAAACCTTTAGAGGTTTCTTTCTTTCTTTCTTTCTTTCTTTCTTTCTTTCTTTCTTTCTTTCTTTCTTCACATGCATCTTTATGATTAAAAATCATAACATTTTAAAATAAATTACATTATCAGTGTTTCTCTTTTCGTCTCGTGGTTATTGATCTCTGATTGGAGATCAGTTTACACAGATCATTATCCGTCATTGGACTTTTAAAAAAGAAAACTTTGTAACTGAACGTGTGATGAGTCGTCCAGTCTTCTATTCCTAATAATGACACATTAATATAAATAAACGGAGTGAGTGATAAATATAGGTCGGTGGGTGGGGGAGAGTTCCAGCTGGAGTTTGTGTTTTTCAGGCAGCTCATCCACCCAACAGGTCGATTATCTACTGATGATCTCAAAGAAAATACAAACATGTTATTAAATCTTCTTTTTTCACACATTATAATAAGAATAATCGAGACGTTTAACCTGTTTTCTTTTCCCATCACCTCATTATAGTCTATTAGAGCTACTCACCGACTCACTCATTTATTTATTTATATTACTTTACTGATTTAAAACTTAAGAAATATAAGGAGGAAAAACTGCTGGAAAAAAGCGAAGCTGTCTCACCTCACTTTGTTAAACTCTCTTATATGTCCTTATGTTACTGTAAGATTAATAAAACAAAATGTTCACATCATATTTAGCCTCTAAGCTTGCAAAGTGTTTTAAAAACAGTGATTAAATGAACTTTTTTTGAATGATACGATGCATTGATTGATTTCAAATATTAGAATAAATAACTGAAGGAAAGTTTGTTCCATTATGATAATTAATAAATTACCTGTTGACATTTATTTCATGGCAGCTGGTTTCAGATTATTCACATCTTTACTGACGGATGCGATCAAATGTGGGATTCCTGTGAAACATCCTGATGTTTGATGGATTGTTTGGAGCTCACAGAGAATCAGACTCACCTGAAGATCTTTGATATTATCTGAAGTTATTTTATTTTATTTTTTGGGCTCTGAATCAAATCCAACAGGACTCTGGAGAGTAATTAAATAACGAATTAATATTTTACGCTGAGCTGTTCTGATTGGCTGACAGGTTATTGGAAATCACTGATTATCCAATCAATGCTGAGGTGAATTGATGGGCTATAATTAGATCAGGTCGCGCTTTGTGGCAAATTATTATGAATTATAAACTGATTATAGACTTTTTTTTTTCCTGCATTCATTTCAACAGAAATTAAATCCTCCTGCTTTGACTTTCACATATATTCACGTGTGCATGGACATTTCCTGCTCTCATGATTCAACCAAAGATCACTGAAAAACGTGACATTAATTAATAAAGTCAACTTTAGTCTAAACGTTTTAAAGGAAACCTGCAGAAAAATTAATTTATTTATTTATTTATTTTGCATATATATATATAAAACTGCACAAAATCCAGTCAATGCAAAAAAAAACAAGAAATGAACTAAAACAGGTTGAATGAAAATCACCTGACCAGAATAATTATTATATAATAAACAGAAGGATCTATTAGTTTTCTTTACTGCAGAATAACCAAATTAATCAGGGGGGGCAACACAAATTAAAGGAGTTATACACATTTTAATTTAAAGACACATTAATATTAACTGAGTTTAAAGATCCATGTTAAAACATTTTATTTTTTATTTTGACATTTTTAATAATCGTTCCTCATTTAATAAACAAAAATTAAAATAAGGCTAAAATCAAAATGAGTTATGAAGAACTCATCAATCATTAACGGAATCACTTCCACGTGAAACATGAGGTCACAAAGTTTGAGATTAAAAGAAAAATATTTATTATATATGTTTATTATATATCATGTTATACAGTACAGAACAATTAATTTTATTTTTTTTAATTCATTTAATTTTTATTTATTTATTTGTAAATTCAGCTAATAAAATATTGTAATTTAAAAATTAAAAAAAATCAGTTTTATTTTTTTGCACATTTAAAATGTCAACATATCCATAATCCTTTCACTTAAATCTGATGTAACTTGAATTAACTGTTAAAATTATATGAATGTTAACGAGATGGCGGATTACTGGCCGAGGAGGGAAAAAAATTACACTCACGCACACACTCAACTACACACGCGCACACACACACGCACAAATGCATGGCGCATTTGCATGTTGTATCCCACGGTGGAAATTACAATAGAGAGCAATTAATATGCGCATAAATTAAAAGTGAGAGGGGTTTCTGAATTCCAGGAACAGGCGGTCATCCAAAGAGGAGGAGAGAGGAAAGAAAAGAGGCTCTGTTCACACGGGACAGCAGGAGGAGGAGGTGGAGGAGGAACAGGAGGAGTATGAAGAGGAGGAAAAAGAGGAGAGGGAGGATGAGGAGAGAAAGGAAGAAGAGGAGAGAGAGAGGAGAAAAAGAGGGAGGACAGAAGGAGCTGCAGAGAGCTGAGGAAGACAAGGAGGGAGAGGAGAAAGGAGGAGAGAGGATGGAGAAAAGAGGGAGCTGGAAGGGGAGGGAGAGGAGGAGGAGTAGGAGAAGAAGGAGCTGGAGGTGGAGGAGACAGATGAAGAGGGGAAATAGGAGGAAGAGAAAGGAGGAAACAAAGGGAAGAGAGGAGGAGGAATTAAAGAGGAGGAGAGAGGAAAGAAAAGAGGCTCTGTTCACACGGGACAGCAGGAGGAGGAGGAGGAGGAGGAGGAGGAACAGGAGGAATATGAAGAGGAGGAAAAAGAGGAGAGGGAGGATGAGGAGAGAGAGGAAGAAGAGGAGAGAGAGAGGAGAAAAAGAGGGAGGACAGAAGGAGCTGCAGAGAGCTGAGGAAGACAAGGAGGAGGGAGAGGAGAAAGGAGGAGAGAGGATGGATAAAAGAGGGAGCTGGAAGGGGAGGAAGAGGAGGAGGAAAAGAAGAAGGAGGTGGAGGAGACAGATGAAGAGGGGAAATAGGAGGGAGATAAAGGAGGAAACAAAGGGAGGAGATGAGGAGGAATTAAAGAGGAGGAGAGAGGAAACAAAAGAGGCTCTGTTCACACGGGACAGCAGGAGGAAGAGGAGGAGGAGGAGGAACAGGAAGAATATGAAGAGGAGGAAAAAGAGGAGAGGGAGGATGAGGAGAAAGAGGAAGAAGAGGAGAGAGAAAGAGGAGAAAAAGAGGGAGGACAGAAGGAGCTCCAGAGAGCTGAGGAAGACAAGGAGGGAGAGGAGAAAGGAGGAGAGAGTGAGAGAGGATGGAGAAAAGAGGGAGCTGGAAGGGGAGGAAGAGGAGGAGGAGAAGAAGATGGTGGAGGTGAAGGAGACAGATGAAGAGGGGAAATAAGAGGAAGAGAAAGGAGGAAACAAATGAAGGCGATAAGGAGGAATTAAAGAGAGAGGAGGAGGAAGAAAAGGAGGAGAGGAAAAGATGCTTTTACAGACATTTTGTATCAAGATATGAAACATCAACGATATTCAGTGATGATGTGTGTTTTGTAACATTTATATTGTGATTTGAAATTGGTGTTTGACATAAATTGTATAATAGTATGTCTTTAAAAGGTCATTACGTTTTAAAATTCAGTCATTATGGGACTGTCAGGGTAATGCTTGCTGTGATATAAAAAGTCAAGACAATTGTGTAACACATCAGTCAATTTGAATAGTCAAATATTCAAAGAATGATCATCCAGTTCTGGTAAAATGACACTGTAACCACAGCAGACTCATCCATTTGACATCATTAACTTTTAATGTAAAGACCAGAAGTTACACACACATGTTACTGATCCAAACCAGCAGAAATACAGTGACAAGTGACTGGGTTGACCAGATGATATTTATAAAAGTCTTCATTTTTGCTCTGTTTACTTTCCCCCCCCCATTTGGCCACACTAGTGTTAATGTTAACACAACATATGGGAAGGTATTTTTGGAGTTATATTATACATATATGTATTTTTTCATTGGTTTTCTTTCTGTGATATTCAATATTTCAGTGTTTCCCTTTCACATACAAGGAGTTCTTCTGCGTAGATGATTATAAAAGCTGTGATTTAGGAAGAAAACATTTATTGCAGTAGATTTTGTTTGTAGAGTCATAAGACAAATGTCTTTCTTTGCTCCATCACATAAGAAGTTACCTTCATGTGTGACAAATCACAGTATTTCGTAGTGTCTTATAAGTGCATGTGGGCCGGGCCCTTTGTATGTTTAAGACACAACGAACACTAACTAACTAACGGAATGTATTGGATATATTATTGTCTTCATACTCCTGCAGTGTTTGTTTATGTGATAATTGAGCTTTATACTATTTGAATGTGTATATGCTTTGAGGAGGCCAATCAGATTATTGGTACATATACTGTAAATGGGTGTGCTAACCATTTTTAAATATTTTGATCTAATTCCGATCTGATTGCAATCCAAACGTGTCTATTTAAAAGCATGCGTGGAGTCAGTGTCCTGGTTTTCTAATAGCCTTGCACCTATATAGTACATGTGATATGTTCCTTCTATTACCCATTTATCATTATTAACATATGACTAATGATATAGCAATAAGTAATCAAATCCACCAGTTCCAAACAGAACTGCTAAAATGTCTGAGGTTCACTGAAGGATCTCATCAACTGTTTGGTGTCTTAAAGAACCTCTTGATCATTTTCAGTTTATCCAAGAACCCCTCTGAGTTAAGGGCTTCATTTAGGAACTTCTCATCACCTTAGAGAAACCCTTAAAGATGCTTCAAAGTAACTGGATGAAGCCCCTGGAATAAGAGGAGTGTCTTGCTGGAGGAGCCCGTACAGACACTGAGATGTTCCTGGAAGAACCTCATGAAGAAAAAGAGCATCCTAAATGATATTTTACTTTTAGAGAGTGAGAAGGCTTTGTCAGTTAAACTCAGCAATTATAGTTTGCACCAACCACCAATAGTGAATACTACAAGCTTCCAGGAGTCAGGAGGTCACAGCACCCTGACATAATTTCTGTTGTCTTAAAATATGACTTTAAATGTGTAATAAAACAAATAGAAATGTAAATTTGCATGTGATACAAATGCAACAAGAGTAAAATCCCTGAACATACACAGGTCAGATTACAACATGTAGAATAGAAGAGTTTCTCCAATAAACTGGTCCTGCAGAGAGAGGTGTAGCAGGTGTATACCGCCCCCTGCAGGACAGACAGTGTTTCAGTCAGTGCAGCCCATTTCTAGATTAAGGTCTCCCTCTAGTGGCTGTTTGGTTTTACTACAACACATGTCATTAGGGGATTTTTGTATTATCATTTCATTATGGTTCATCTGTATTATCACCTTTAATACTTGTGCTATAACTGTATATCCATCACTGCTGCTGTCATCAGTTATTAGTTATTACCACAGTAATACAACTACTGCACCATTTTTACTATATGTTTACTTCATGTTATCATTTGGTCAGTGTGAGCATGTGTGACATAACTTTGACTTTTTTTTCTCTACAGATTCATCAGGGCTGATTTCATATTTCTGTTAACACAAATCAAAACAATCAACCTGAACAAAACTTTACAACAGTAAACATGTCCAATACTAAAAACACTAAAAACAAAACTACTTCTCATTTGTACTATAAACAGATTGATGGATAAATCAACAGAATTACAATATATTAAAGGGTTTTAATTGGTTATCTCCTCCATTTACGTTCTTTTTCTACCCCTCAAAACCTTTTTCTGGCTTTGAATTTGAGCTAATCTTATCTTTCCTATTTGGGTTTTTTAATGGATTATCTGCATGGTTTAAGGGTTTTTAAAGGGGAAACAATACCTTAAAGGGACTTCAACTTTTCAATCAAATTCAGGGCATCACCCTAAAGTTGTGTTTATGTATAAATAAATAACACTATTCTGCTTTTTGTCCAAAAGATCTTTGAATCGTTTTAATGTCACTAGTGTGAGCTCAAACTCCTCTAAAGCTCTGATACATTTCAGCTGAGTTTTCTTTAATGCAGAAAAATCAAATGAATCAGAGAGAAAACCCAAATTAAAAGAGTTAAACACACTGACTTCACAGTTTAGTGCAAGCAAAAAAAAATGCATTGCAGCTCTACAAGACACATTGACATTAACTGAGTTTAAAGATCAATGTAAAAACACTCCCGCCTCAGTCTTATTTAATAGTTTGGTCTTTTTCTTGTGACATTTTAAACAATCTTTCCTCATTTAAGTTGCCATAATAGCCATTGCTTAATAAGGCTTGAATATAATGGTTTCAAAAAGTTTGAAGACTCATTGAAAAAAATAATTTTAAGCAAGAAAATGGAAATGGTTCACTTCCACATGAAACACAAAGAGAAGACTTAGATGGTACATTCTTCTTATGAAAACCTCTCAGATTTGGTGTTTTCATTTGGAGTTTTTACTGGATAATCTGCATGGTTTAAGGGGAAACAATCCCTTAAAGGGACTTTAACTTTTTAATCAACTTCAGGGCTTCACCACAAAGTTGTGTTTATGTATAAATAAAGAACATTATTCGGGTTTTTGTCCAAAAGATGGTTGAATCAGGTGAATGTGATCAGTGTGAGCTCCATCAGCAGCTGTTGACAGGTTCAAACTCTGAAGCTCTGACCCATTTCAACTGAGATACAAGTCACTTCATGAGTTAGGAAAGTTGATAAAAAGCTTTTACTCTTCGTCCTAAAAGAAGAACCAAACGTGTCACTCTGACAAGTCATTTCCTCTTCTGAGACGTTTCGATGAATTCAGGCTCTGATCGGCTCTGAGTAACTCTGATCCTGTTTCAGTGTGTTAGGCTCATTCAAGACAGGCTTTTCACAATAAGAGACACCTTTATGAAACAGCCCTCTGAGGGTTGACACAAGGAAAACACTTAAAGCCCAGTGGGGAATTGAACTCACAACCTTCAGACTGGAAAATTGCTTTTCTAACCAGCTGAGCTATCAGGAATCTGTGATGTAAACTGAGTCTCACACAGAAGAAAACTCTGTCAGTGTCTGTCAACATGTTTCAGTGTGATTGTGTCAGTAAACTTTGTTTTCTCTCTCTTTGCCGGTTGATGAAGGTGAAGTTGCTGCAGCTTCAGTCTGATCCTCTTTCCCTCTTTCTCTTTTTTATGTTGATCAGCACCCGTCCAGATGGTGCAGTAGGGAAGGACACTGACCAGCAACATGGAGACCAGAGTTCACCTGAGGTAGGTCACATATGGGTGTGATGGATGTATGTATGGTGTCATTTGTCTGCTCAAAACAGCATACTAAAAATTTCAAACCTTGCGATTACAAAAGTTGTTTCGCAAAAATTTCTACTTGCAAATTTCCAGTATCGGCCAATGAGGAAGGAACAGAGGTCACATTAGTTCATGTGAGCCCAGATGGTTGAGATAGCTAGTTTAGCAAGCCTGCTAGCTTGATGGGCATTTTGGCTGCTTTTGTCCTCACTACATTATCTGCAGTGTTTTAGTCTGCAGGCTGTTGGTGATAGAGGAGGTGGCAGAGGCATATAGGTTGATGATGTCATTGGTTGTTTATATTTGCATTTGTCCTTGCTTTTAATGTCTGCTTTGTTTCTTTTCCATCTGAAGCACCTTTTAACTTTAAGAAAAGCGCTTTACAAATAAAATGTATCATCATTATTATCATTAACCAGAACCACTATCTTTCCCTAACCTTAACCATATCATACTTACCAAGCACAGATATTGTAGAAAGTGAGTATTAAAAGTAGTCGTTGAACGTCAGCCAGAGTTATGCAGTAGCATCCAATGTGGACGTTTCAGCCCGGCCAAATTACAGGACTTGATTCCATGATTATAATAAATTGTTAAATTGATTATGAGATTTTACAGTGTTGATGTAAGTTTGCTTTTAATCCACAAGAAAGAGCAAAAACACATCTAGAGCAGCAGCCACAGTATCCCCACTACATTTACAAAAGCCCTCTAATGTGCACTTCTATCCATATAGTATGCAGGTCTCTCTCATTGCTCGGCCACATTTCCCTCAGCATGAAGACTTTCTGCTGCTTTCTGAAAAACCAAAGCCACAGCTGTACATTGTTCCACAGCTTGTCAACTCGTAAGCGTTGGTTTCTGTTTGACCCCTTCTCCATCTCTCAGCAACCTCAGATCTAAATTAACGGTTCCTTGCTGAGAACTCTGGCATTAGCCGAGTCTGATTGCAGAAAACCTGAATGCTCGGCTCCAACCTGCTCACCAAGGATCCTCCTGGCTTTCCCGGTTAATCCGCTCTGTGGCTCTGCTCTCCTGATTGCCACACTTTAGCCCTAATTGAGGGGTACAGGCTGAAGAGGAGTGGGGGCGTTTGTTGGCTCCGTTGCCATGGACACTGAGCGTTGCTAGGCAGCCGGCAGGATGCTGTGGAAGCCGAGTGCAGCGGAGCAGCGGGTCACTGCAGAGAGAGGGATGTGCACCCACACACCTCTCACACACAGACCAACACACTCTGAGAGAACAGAGGCATAAATAACACGGGTCAACGCAGACTGAGTGAAATCTACCTTAATTACTCCCCTACTGTGAACATCTTGACAAATAATGTAAATTAAAACAAGACACTATGGCACAAACATTGTTTTTCATGCACTGGTCAATTTTGAGATTTTGCCTTCTTTTAGACTATGGAAAGAAAACAAACTAAATACACATGTAGGTGTTTACTTCACTACTTTGTCTGTTTGCATCTGTAGATGTTTCCTTAGTTAACATTAGATAGTGCCTCATTTGCATATCTAAACATCAACTTTCAGAAAACTTGAAAATAATTGTCTTAATGTAAGTCAACAACTGGGGAGGTTTCATGGTATTGTTAAATGTTTACCCTGTTCACCTTTAGGGTCTCGTAAACTGTATGGAATTTTACAGTCCATATCTTTAAAGGGGTCCTATTATGCTTTTGGACTTTCCCCTTTTCTTTTCGTGTAAAAGGTCTGCAAAGTTACAAAGCCCAAAGTCCACGCCAAAGGGAGTTATTATCTACAGAAACACTGCTATTTAACTGCCTGAAACGCCTCAATTGAAGTCCGTCTTTACAGGGCGTTTTCTCAAAATGAATTTCCTTTCAGACTCTTAACAGAAAATCTCCACTTCAGTAACATCCACCAAACTTTCTAGTTTCATTCCTATCTGTATTCTGAAGGTTTCTACTGAGCAGTCTGTTCATATATCATTCAGAGCCTGATTTATAGACCACTTTATTCCTAAAAACATGGTGAAAATTGATTTTGTTTTATGGCTGTTGACAGTATTTTCTGATTCATGGAGTGATAAAAGTGACAAAATCCCCCGTGTAAAAAACCTTTGACTCTAATTTGTCAACATAATGAAACAATTATGTTGAACCTGGCTTTATCCAATGTTTGGATTTCTGTTCTGGAAATGTATGCAGATTAGCGCCTATTTGATAAGATAATGCCTCATTTGCATATCTGAACATTCAATTTCAGAAAACTTGTAGTACAAAAACGAATTGTCTTAATGTAAGTAATCAACTGGGGAAGTTTTATGGTGATATCTATTATTTAAATACCTTATTCACCTGTAGTGTCTCCCCTTAACCTATGACCAATAATCATTTAATACTGCATCATTAAAGCTGCACTAGAAAGTAGAAAAAACTGCCCCATCCATTCTTACAGAGCGTGTTTGCCCACATTACTGTAAATTACTGGCATTGATAAAGTCATGGTAAAAAGATGGTTGTAATCTGAATAGTGGGAAAATGTTAAATGGAAAAATTAGCCGTACACTAGTGAGAAAAAAAGAGGAGATCTGGCTAAAGGATTTTAGGTATTTCACACTTAAAGGACCTAATGAAAACAGTAAAGCCTCCAAAATCATTGCCTGGCAAGCAATAAAACAGACACAGAGTGAAGAGGAAAATAAATAAGGAGGGGAGAGGATTATAGGCCAGAGAGATAAGAGACAGATAGGGAGAGGAAAGGAAACAGTGAGAAGTTAAACTAGCAAATGATAAATAAAGAAAGATAAGGAAAGACAGAGAGAGGAAAGAAGATAAGAGCTACAGTGTGGAGGGATGTGAAGGTGGAGCAAGTTACAGAAGAAAAGTCTAGATTTATTTTGTTTTTGACACAATGTCTAGTCGCAAAAACAAGATGAACAGAAGTCTTTAGAGTTTAATAAAATATAATCAAAGTTAAGCCATAATGTGGCTGATGGATAAACCCGTTGCAGGAGGTCTTTTTCCATTAAAAGGTCATTCTATTACAAAGACTTACAGTGTGATGTTTTCGATCAGGTAGTAGAATCACACTCACTAGTGTGTCTTCACAGTGTCCAGATGAAAACACTAATCTAGCAGCTGGAGACTCGCAGAGCTGGTCCCAAATGGGGAGATCACAGCCCTCATGTGAACCGCCAACATGGATTCCTGGGTCACGGCTTACTGTAAGTCTCAGATTTGGATAAATAAATAGTAGTAGATAGCACATATGTTTTGGTCGTCTCATTTGGGATGCAATATTGCATTATATTTAAAGTGGATTTCGGAGAGGATTTCACCTCATGTGCATATGTTCATACTGCATCTATGAGTTTACATGCAAACACATTAGTTTAAACAGATGGATGTGTGAAATGTTGTTCCACAAAGTCTTGGATCATTTTGCAGCAGCTCAAACAAACAGATTCCCTCTGTAAAAATTAAAGTATAAATCTGGTGATATTACATATGTTCCTTTTTGTCAACAAATCCCATAAAAAGACCAAAACCAACAATTAATTGATCTACTAACAAGTATTGTCTGATATCTCTTCTTCCTCTGTGCCATAGAGCTCCATTAAAAGCACATCAGTGAGCCACACTGTTGCACTGGGTTCCTTCATCACCATGAACACACACACACACACCGTAGTTTATTTTGACGAAATCCCACATACACCATCCTGTTGCCACAAATACTCACTAGAGCACCTAATGTGGATTCATCCGCCGCTGAAAATAGTCCCCAACAAATGCACTATTTCCTCCTGTTTGAGAAATGTTTGCTGAAAAGTACAGTGACCAGTTGTCCATTTACTTAAAGGTGCTAGATTCAATATTGTGATCAGAGGGATTGCCTCCCCACGGCTCTCAACATGGTGATGGCTGAGCCAGCAGCTCACAGCTAAGGGTGCTAACCATGGATGTATTAAGAGAACTATATACAGCGTTGGAGGCTTGGCCCCGTTCATTCCTATGAAAGTTACTCAGTGGTGCATGATGCCAAAATGGCTCGACTTCCGAGTGGAAAAGTACCTGGATCTTCCGGCGATCTTCCGCATCCATTGGACCTATGGAGCAGGCGCAGTATCGTCCGCTCGGTCACATGGCTCGGTCACGGGGTCACAGCCGTCACGCTGTCGTCACGGCTTGCTAACTCCGCCTCCCAGTCCTCGCTCCAGCCTCGGTCTGGGTCTCATCCACATGAACGGAGGAAGGATAATAACTCTGGATTCGGCTATTAGTGCATTTAACAACTTTTAGGACCTAATAATTTAATTAAGGGCTATTCAAGTGTTCATACTGGGAAGTTGATTCACCTCAAAATTATCCCCTGAGTTACAGACGTCTCTTTCCCAATGTAAGTCTATGCAAAAAAATATTTTTGGGCCCAATGGCATCACGTGACGGACACAGAAGTTGTAGTACCACCGTTTGGCCACTACGAAAATTGGCATCAATGACCGGCGCTCTTCCTGGGGGCTTGGTGCTAACAGTGCAAACAACAGAAAGAGTGCTGAGAGAGCAACTGTAACAATGGTAACCTAGGGGGGAACCACAGGTCGGGCGCTATGCTTCTGCAACGACGCCATCGATCAGGACGGCATTATCAGCTGTAACTGCCGTATGAGAGCATTGCAGAGCGGTGGCCATGAGCTCGCCAAATGATGCGTTGGGATGAGAGAAGCAGCTGGTCAGCTGGGCTGCTTGGTTTTAACCCACTGAGGCACAAAACACTTCTGAGAGAACCTGCTGCTGCAGACACAAACAATCCCACAGTCTGTGCAGTGATGTTTCACAGCACGAGGAGAGGGAAAAAAAACTGTGAATATTTGTTGCAAAAGTGTGAAGAAACCCTACTTTAAGTTCACGAAGCACCAGGTCATTTTTGCATTTCTGTGTTCTCATATGACTTCACCTCATGGCTTTGAGCTCTGGCATTATGAGGAGTATGAAAAGAGTGAATCTGTACACATCACTCATGATCCACTTTAGTTTCCCTGCTGTTCTAAAACGTAATAATAATAATAATAATAGTAATATTGTTGCATCTCTCTAGTTTTATAGTTACTAACCTGTAGATATTAGCTGCTGTATATAGTTTCATTATTGATGGCTGTGTGTTTAGGTGTTGACATCTCCATCTGTTCATGGCTGATTTCCTGACAGGTAGACTGCCGGCTGTGAGAATAATAACCATCCATCATCAGCACACCACACTGGTTTTAAGTGTTTTTTAGCACTTTATTGTGATGTCTATGCACTTGGGACTGTGTTGCTGAATGTCCAAATAGCAGTATGATAAAACTCTCTGGCCTATAAACATGAGGATGAGAGTGACGAGCCACAGCGGCGACCTCCTGTTAGCAAGAGATCATCATGAATTTTAGGATTTCTGTTTTTCATTTTTTACGGGAACTATTTTTTCCCCGAGGAAATAGTCCCCATGTAAACAGTTGACAGTAAAGTCAGCGGATTATCCTAAAAGTAGGGTATGCTTTAGGACGTGGCTATCTCGTTATTGACAGGTTGCTACAACAGCGTTTTCTGGTCTGAGTGTTGTCCGTGTTTTCGACTAAAACTTTAACCATTTCACATTGTGTATACTGTTCAGAAAAGATAGTTAGTACAATTTGGTCGCCGAAAAATGTCTTATTCAGCGTTAGGTTGCACTTAGATCCGCCATTTCAAACCTTGCGATCACAAAAGTTCATTGTGGTTTTTGTGTCGATTTGCGACTGTCCGAATTCCAAACATCAACCAACGAGGAAGGAAGTGAGAACAGGTGAGTCGAGCGAGCTACTGTAGCTTAGCAAGCCAGCTGGCTTGACGGCCACTTTGGCTGATTTTGTCATCACTTTACATGATCTGCAGTGTTTTAGTCTGCAGGCTGTTGGTGATAGAGAAGCTGATCATGTGACCTTCACCTGCACATTACATATTATACAGTAAACTTGCCTTATTAAGGCTTTTTAATGGATCGTCTGCATGCTTTCAGTTAAAGGTACAACTCTCACCCTAATGAAAATTGGATTAAAGGGTCTTTTTAAAGCGTAACAACTCTTAAAATGTACAAAATAACATTACAGGTAACAACACCTTAATGTGTACCTTAAAGGACCTGGATTTTTCAATTAAGATACAAATTTGAGGTTAATTAATGGATTTAAGTTTACTGTATTAGAGGGTTTTAATTGTTTATCTTCACAGTTTAAGTTTTTTTTAAAACCCTCAAATAATTAAGTTTATTTTGTCTTTATTTTGAGCATCCCTCATAAGGGTTTATTTATGGATTATCTGAATGATGCATGGCTAAAAATGATGGTTTAAAGTTGATATTTACCTCCTTTCTGTATATCCTCATCTTCCTTTTTGAACATCACATCAAATATTGCGAGCAGCGCTCAACAACATCAAAAGTGTTTAATAGATTATTTATCATTGATGCAGCCTGTAAACGTTGAGCATTTGGAGTTATTGCACAAACATGGAGCAGCTCTCAGTATTCTTCACATCAACACTTCATTCAAAATGCATCTCCACTTGATTGCATAACAACGGGTAATTTTTGCAGCGTTCTCCAGGCCATCGTGACCTCGTGCCCTCTCCAACACATTAGCAATCTTCCAGAGCGTTGTGAGCTGAATATTCAGGCTGAAAGACAATAGTGGGGTTATTGAGTTCCTGTTTATATCTGTGAACTCTCTGCTGAGCTGAGCTGATCCTGTTGTTCATCCCAGAGCTGCAGAATCCACAAACACTGAAATATTGTGATCAGTCAGAGTAGGATTATTATCTGAATTTCAAGACACTCAAATTATCTATTATAATAAAGAATAGTTGAAACACTACATGGTGAAGAGCATGTGGGCAGCTGAACATCACATCATATATGGTAGTTAAACATGATTCTTCATTAATCTGCTGCTCTAACAGCCTCCACTCTTCTGTTTCACATTTTCTACCAGATGTTTGAACCTGGCTGCAGAGGTGCTCTCATTCAAGAGCATTAGTGAGGTCCAACACATGATGTTGGTGATCAGGTCTGGCTTGTGCTGGGTGGGGTTTAGGTCAGACCAGTCAAGTCCTTCCACCGCAAACTGGGAAAACCATTTGTTTATGGAGCTGGCTTTGTGCACGGGGACATTGTCATGTTGTAACAGGAAAGAGACAAACACAAATGGTTGAGATAAAGTTAGAGGAAACCTGTTGCCTGAGATATAAAAAGAGTCACATACCAAAAATATGTATTGAACCAGCACTCTACTCCATATATAGCCATCAGGCTCTTTGTCTGACCTTACATTGAAATGCGACATATATGAATGAAACACATCATCAGATTATTTTTCAGCCTTGAAGACCAGTGAAGTGGCTCTTAATCTTGGAAAATTAATTACGACATGAAAACAATGGATTTATGAAAGGATTCAGCATTCCTTCAACAGGGGGCGCCAGACCGTAGTTAGTGTTTAGTCTGAATAAAAAGTGCTGGCTGACATTGTTTTGAACAAAAACAAACAATTTATTTCATGACTATGTGCTCTATTATAATGTATAATTTATACTATTCAAGCACTAACTTGAATAACAGCAGGGTCAGTAGTTCTCTTTCCTAATTATTTTTTTGTTACTCCAAACTCTGACCTAGCTGTTTGTTGTCATTTTTCCCGTGACATTTCCCTGACCCTGGAGCCAAGCGGCCGGCCGCTGGACTACCCAGCTGTACGAGCAGGACGGCGTGAGAGGAAGGCAGCGGGACATCCATCTAACTGCTGCAATTCTCCTCCATCACATAAGCTTCTTATGTAAAGCAGAAAACACTGTGTAATCTCTCTGTGTGTCGCTCCCTCTGTCTGTGTCTGTGTCAACACTGCCAGTTACTTCACTGCTCTAAAGTCCTCCCTCAATCTTCATTAACAAATCATTAAGACTTCCAATATTATGCTTAGTGACACAATATTTAAAAAGCTGATTCCAGGTCTGAATATGCAGAGTCACAGTGTCTTGTGTATCCCCCCCTAATGTCAGAGAAGTTTCATATTGCAGCTGTGTGTCATTCCTGCAGTCAGCTGTTCATTCCCTGCTGTGTGCTGCTGTTTCCATGTGTTGCATTACTTCAGAGTGTGACAGGGCAGTCCAGACTGTGTGGCACATTCCCTCTGTGAGACCACCACACATCACATTCAGGCACATTCACTCTACATGTACTTTGTCTGTTTCCAGTATTGTGTCTCTTTATATTAGGGCTGTTAACGCCATGATAACGAAACATATGAAACTACAAAACCTAAAGAATCCATTGGTACCAACCATGTCATACTAAGCTTGTTGTGAAGGAGGCTAAATAACACTCCCAACTTACGCCAAATTTTGGCGAGGAAAAGCTGGCATGGCCATTTTCAAAGAGGTCCCTTGACCTCTGACCTCCAGATATGTGAATGTAAATGGGTTCTATGGGTACCCACGAGTCTCCCCTTTACAGACATGCCCACTTTATGATAATCACATGCAGTTTGGGGCAAGTCATAGTCAAGTCAGCACACTGACACACTGACAGCTGTTGTTGCCTGTTGGGCTGCAGTTTGCCATGTTATGATTTAAGCTAAATGCAGTACCTGTGAGGGTTTCTGGACAATATTTGTCATTGTTTTGGGTTGTTAATTAATTTCCAGTAATAAAAAATATACATAAATTTGCATAAAGCAGCATATTTGCCCACTCCCATGTTGATAAGAGTATTAAATACTTGACAAATCTCCCTTTAAGGTACATTTGGAACAGATAAAACAAAATTTGATTAATTTGTGATTAATCACGATTAACTATGGGCACTCATGCGATTAATCGTGATTAAATATTTTGAGAGATTGACAGTTTATATTTTAATAGGGATTCTTGACCTGACATTGAACTCTTTATTAAATTCAAATGTTAATCAACTGTTAAGGAGGTGGAACTGGTTTTCTAACTCAAGTACCATGGGTTACTTTTTTAGTACATACCATGTACTACCATGGGTTACTTTTTTAGTACATACACCCTGATGCTACTAGTCTTATCTTTCAATTCCTTCTTAGGTCTGACCTGAGGTCAGGTCTGCACAGGACCACAAAACAGCTGAGGCCGGCCCTGCACTTAATGTAGGCCCTATGTGTTAGACAGGAATACTGTCATGGATCCCACATTTCAAATGTGTGAAGCCGAGTACAAGCTTGCAAGTTGGCAGTATATTTACTCCAATACTGTAGTATGATTTTGAAGTACTTGTACTTTACCTGAGTATTTTCTTTTTCTGCTACTTTATACTTCTACTCCACTACATTTCAGAGGCAAATATTATACTTTTGACTCCACTATATTTATCTGACAGCTGGAGTTACTGGCTACTTTGCAGATGCACATAAAAACATGCATGATAACCTTATAAAATACAACACACTGTCAAAGATTAAATCAGTGATTCACAACCTTTTGGCTTCAGGTCCCTCACAAAAAAAGCAGTATCCAATAAAACCTCCTTGTTAAATGTCAGATTTCAGCTGTCTTTGAGTTTTTGCATTTCCAACCAAAGTGACAAAACAAAAGAGGAAATGTCAGGAAATTGTAAAAAAGATGAAAAGGTATGTATCAGAGCATTGTTATTGCTTCTTTCCTCTCCTATTAATCACGACCCCTCAGATTTATCTGGTGACCCTCTAGAGGGGCCCGACCTCTGTATTGGGAAGAACTGGAATAAAAGCAGCTAAAACAGTAAAATGTTGCTTACATGGCTCAGTATTAACAATCTAATAATATATCATATTTAATAATATATCAGTCACAGGGGATATTTTTTCTGCCAAAGAAGATCTATAAACTTTTTTTTTCTTTCTGCAAAACAAGTACTTCTGCTTTTGTTACCTAAAGTATATTTTAATGAAAATATATTTGTACTAAATTTGAATGCAGTGCTTTTACTTGTAATGGAGTAGATTACCAAGTACTTCCACCACTGCAAGTTGCACTGTGTTCATTGGCCAGTCTAAACTGTAACTCAATGTGAAAATATGTGATTTGTGAAATTTCAACAGCATAATCAGCAAATTTGTGCTGTAAATTAGTGCAATATCTTCATATTTTATGTTAGTTTTTCATTTTTAGAAATGACAGTGATTATCAGAGTAATACTGAGCAGTTAAGCAGCACAAGGCTCTATACTTTGAACCATAATAGCCATTTTATTTGCTATTTGCTGCTTTAATTTTGCACATATCTTTAAATATAGCATATAGCCTACTTTACTTTTATTTTTTTCCCTTACATTTACCTCAATTTTGTCTTCTCATTAATTAGTAATTGTTTTATTTATATATGTTATATGTTTTTCCTGTATGAGAGGTTTTAAAATGAAGTAATAGCCTATTTTGTTCATGGATTTGTGTTCTGGTTAAATAAATACTGACTCTCTTGACTTCTCCTCCACTACTTTCAGATTTGAGCTAAAAAAAACATCTTATGCACAAGCCATTATTACTTTAGGCTCTACTTTGAACCATAATAGCCATTTTATTTGCTATTTGCTGCTTTAATTTTGTACACATCTTTAAATAAAGCATATAGCCTACTTTACTTTTGTTTTTACTTTTCATATGCAGGTTTCAAATTGTTTTTTTCCTTATATTTAACCCCTTTTGTCTTCACATTAATTAGTAATTGTTTTATTTATATATTTTATATGTATTTCCTGTATGAATTGGTGTTTTTGTTAAATAAATCCTGACTCTCTTGACTTCTCCTCCACTACTTTCAGATTTGAGCCCAAAAAAAACAACATCTTTTGCACGAGCCGTTATTTCTTTAAATATCCCAGCCAGGCCATCTGCTGACGTAACATGACGTAGCCTCCTCACCCACATACAGTAGAAACTGGATACAGAGAAAGAATAGACTCTGTGCGTCGGCTGCGTATAAAGTCCTTCTCCAAAAAAAAAACTCCCAACGTGCGCTCGTGCTAAAGTAAATTTCTGTACATGTGTTGCCATCGTGCCTCACGCGCGCCACACTGACTGTATCCGTCACTGTACGTCACTCTGCACTCTCACTGTAAACACCGTGTTCCTCCGCAGTGAACAGATAAAGTAGGGCATGCACATCATCGCATCATTTATAACATCCAGTGAAAGTAAAGCTAAAAGCTGAAAGTAAATCTTTAAATACACATTACGCATCTGTAAACAAAGCGAATAATGATGTTACAATGATGCTAATAACTGACTAAATACCAACTCCAGACACAGTTTTTTTTCTCTATTATCTGCTCTGCTCTGTAAATGTACAACTTATATATATATATATTATTTTTTACATATACTATATACTATACTATATACTATTTTTATTATAAATAATATTTCACCAAGGGTCTACATGACATCACTCATTTATATTTTTTTGTTTTTACATTTATTTTTAAAAATGAATGTGTAAATAATTACATTAAAAACATACTTGTAATAGGCTGTTATGTAGCTTATAATATAAAACTCTGATTTGTTGCTTAATATACAGTATTTAAAGCACTGAAAGTGGAGCTCTCAAAACATGCCAAGCGGAGGGATATAAACTCTTAACACATGATGTCGCCATCAGCCCTTCCTACTTTCACAGCTCACCTTCCACCAACTCCACTTGGACGATTTAATTGGTCGAAGCTGCGCGCACTGCTCGCTCCCATTGGCTGCCTCTCCTTGTCAATCATAAAAAAGCAGTGCCACTCAGGATAGATTAGGCACCATTTGCCATAACTAAATAGTTGCCTTGTACATCAAGTAGGGAAGAATTTGTTTTAATTGGTATATCCCACCGCGCTCTGCGGAGAGTTTACCGTCTTTCGGTGAAAACCGTTCTTGTGAAAGTGTCACGTTTGAAACCTCCCCTCGTCTCATCAAAACAGATGTGGATACACTGCTCGGGTAAGAGTCACCACCAAAGCTTCTGTTCGCCTTTTGCTATATTGTTTCTGTTGCCTCTTCCTGCGTTCTGTTACATTGTTTGTGTTGCCTCTTCCTGCGTTCTATCCGCGTTTTGCAACATTGTTTGTGTTGCCTCTTCCTGCGTTCTATCCGCGTTTTGCAACATTGTTTCTGTTGCCTCTTCCTGCGTTTTGCAACATTGTTTCTGTTGCCTCTTCCTGCGTTCTATCCGCTTTTTGCAACATTGTTATTGTCGCCTCTTCCTGTGTTCTGACAGCTGTGTGTGTGTCACTGTCCAGCTGCTTGTTGTGGGACATTATTTGCATGTTTTAGCTCTGGAGTTGCTATAACATGGCACACAGTGTTGTGGTTGTGGTAACTCTGAATGAGGCGCCTCAGTCTCTCCCTCTCTCTGTGTGTTTTGTGTCAAGGACACGCGGTGCTTCATGTAGTTTTTGCTAAGTTATAACATCACTGTTTGCAGTTTTTGTTTGGGCACGTTTTCGCTCTGTAAATGGACTCATCGCAGCTCCGGTGTGTTTTGGTTTTGAGCCCTTCGTGCGCAACAGTATAACAAACACTCCATTAGGAGCTGTCAGAAGCGATTTACGACAAGTGTCAGCCAGCTTTTCTGACGCGATTTCTCTTCATTTCGGCAAATGGATTTTCATCTCTCACGTCTATAGTTTATTGGCAACTTTTTATCGCGCCATCAATTTCGTTTTACGCGTTAAATGACATGGTTTACATTGCCAGAGAGAAAAGTGGGTAAAGATAAATAAGAGAGCTCTGCCTCAAGAAAACTGATTGGTGAAATTGTGTCCCCCCCCCCTTTTTTTTATATAAAATAACCATATTGGATGTGTTGTCTCATATCCTTTAAGCTATTGTGTCTGAGGAATCATTTGATGTCTCTTTCATGAGCCTATTTCCGACAATTGTGCTCTCATTGCTGCGCGTAATTGCTTTTCTCCCGGGAGAGAGTGCCATCAAACTTCTAATTTCCTCCCTCAAACCCGGAAACCATTTTGCTCGTTGAAGCAGCCCTGTAATGATGGCATCAATAAACCTGAATAAAGCTCCAGTCAAGTCAGCTCTAAGATTTTCTATTTTTTTGGAGTGAGAAACATTCATTTTCCACATCCAGCATAGGTTTGGCATGGTCTCATATAGAGGCAGGTGACTGGGATTAGAGGGCAACAAGACAATGAGCATATGTCTCTGGAGAGGTCTCTCATGTCAGGAGGAACTGTTATATATTACATCATTATCTAGTGCAGCGGAGGGATGCTGCTGCAACACGGACAGATGAGTGTTTCAGCAAAAGCCTGCAGGTAGATAGAGTCCAGGTTGCCAAAAAGGTGTCACAGGATCCCAGAGGGAGACAGTCCAGATAAGGGTGCTGAGCAGCGCTGGTGAGCGTCCCCCCCCAGCAGTCAGAGGAGAGCAGATTAGTGGTGAGTCTTTGGCAGTAGGACACGGAGGCTCAGTGTAACCACAGATGAGTGTTGGTCCAGATAAGACTAGGTAACATAGAGATGCAGGTGTAAACTGGCTGATGGGATGGACAATGAACCGGAGAGTCTCAGTTTTCGGCTGAAGTTCGATACCTTAACACACAAAATGTGTCCTGCAGAATTCCTCCCCGAACCTCTCAGTTCAAGTAGCATTGGATAAGAATACCCAATACGAATACCCAAACTGTAAATATTAATGGCAGGATTTACAAGATTCTTATGTTAAGATAAACCTGTTATATACCAGGTCGGATCACAAAGTGAAGCTGCATCCCAGAAAGTAACAAATTAGAGATTTGAAGTGAAACTGTCTTGTTTAGAGTCAGAAGTTGGTCCAGAGAAAACAAGACTATAGCCAACATCAGATCTTTTCCTTCTCTCATCCCTCTGCCTTCCTTTGGTTTAAAGCTCACAATCTTCTAAGTGATGCCTGTTTTTGAAAGTTGTCTGCTGTTTGAAGCGACCAGCACTTTAAAGTTGCACTAACAACACTGGTTAAATTCCAGTTTAATAATGATAAAAAGCACCTTTTCTTGTTTTCTTTTTGTGTTCTCTGACGTGTGAGTAAGCGGGGGTTGAGGCTGACAAACGAAAATAAATGTTTCTGACGTTGTCAAGATGTCGAAGCTAACAGGAGCTCTTGCCCCCTCTACACAAACATCACCTTATCTTATCCTTTGTCCCGCTCTGAGATGCCGACTCTCTTGTATTGCGGCCTCAATTCTGTCATTATTGAAGGCCCGTATCGCCATCATCATCTCCGTAAACTGTTGTGCATGTTAGCCGGATGGAAGAAATGTTGACGGTGCACTTTCGTTGACAATCTGATACCTCTCTCGTCTCTCTTAAGTCTCTGGAGGGTTGTCCCCTTCACTCATGTACTCACACAGGAACACAATCCACAAATTGAACAAAATATTGTAACTGGACTTGTTCTGTGAAAAGGGGCTTAAGCTGCAGATAACTTATGGGCTCAGCTCCAGTAATGGGCTTTTGTGTCCCTGAGAACCGTGACTGCAGGCGAAGCTGCACGCCGCTCTCATCGACAGAGTAAAGCTTGCTGCCAGGACAAAACTTAAGGAGACAGGTTTTTTTTTTACAGTGAAAATAATCTTGGAATTAATTCTCCTGAACATCCATCCAAATTCACAGAGTTTGCGAGGAAATAGGGTTTTGGTTTTCCTCACTGAAGCTCAGCCATGTGCTCCATCGTGTGCTCTGTTGGCTACAGTCAAAACACAGCGGGGGGAAAAGAAAACCCAACCCCCCTCCTCTCCCTCCTTGCCTGTGTTAATTTGAGGAAGTACAATCATTCTCTCCTGCTGCAGCTTCCTGCTGAATTGCAAACACAGGCGGTCAGCCGTCGTGCTCTCCAGACATTACAGAGAGCGTCAGTGTCTGTCGGAGGCATGATGAAGTGACTGAGTGTGCCTGAGTGCACAGCCGTGCACTTCCTGGTGTGGAACAGCATATAAAAGTTCAGTTTGAGGTCTCTTAGAATGTGTGCCGGGGATTTTTAAAGGCCGATATAATGACGATAGTTTGGAGCAGGAAAAAGCAAATAGCCGATTAATTGGCAGATATCTTCTTTACTTTGGCAGCAGCCTAGTCGGCTACTTTTGCTTTTGCCATTTTTAATAAATCATTTTATATCACTCAGAATTTAATAATTCATAAAAGAATATTTGGTGGATTACATCATTGTACATTTTTTTATTTATTTGCAATGGGCGATGCACTGTTGTGTGATTTATGACTGGCCAAGATTACTTCTGTCGCATGTCTTGTACATTGTTAAATGCCGCTCTTGCAAACCATTAATGTTTGTGCATATTCCCAGCCAGGCTGAGGAGGATCCTTGAGTGTGCGATTTCATTTCATGAACAGATAGTTACATGGCTGGGTTATTTGGAAGAGATTGAATGATTTATTTTCCTCCGTGTCTGTCTGTCTTGTATCTGAAACCGTCGTCTACCTTGACTTTGTGTACGGAGCCTCCTGAGTGGTGGCGGTTGTGCAGCCATTGGCCTCTATCAGTAAAACGTCCTATCCCATCTATAACGTCTATGATTGCACCAGTGTTCAGGCTGCAGCTAACGATTATTTTCATTATCGATTTATCTGCTGATTGTTTTTCTTACTTGATCGTTAAATCATTTTTCTGTAAAATGTCAGAAAATTGGGAAATATGCCATTTATAATTCCTCAGAGTCCAAGGTGACGTCTTCAAATGTCCTGTTTTGTCTAGCAACAATGGAGAACCCATATTATAGTATATTGAATTTACTATACGACAGAGGAAAGCTGCAAATCCTCTCATTGGAGAAGCTGGAAGCAGTGATTGTTTGGCAGTTTTGCTTAATTAACCACCAACGATTTTGCATTTATTTTCAATGAGTCAACTAATTGATTGACTTTTTTCTGCTCTAGTTCAGTAATATATCACTCACTGACTTTGAGTTTGATAGTTATATTATTAGGGTTGGGTCCCAATAGCCAGTTCATTTTTAGATTGGTGAAAGAAACAGATTTATTAAATTCTAAACAAATCTTTTAACAAATGTGTTATCTCTGTTTTGTTTTTTTTAAATCAGAAAAGCCTGATTGAAAGGTCATTCTTGACATTGGAGAAAGCTCTCGACACAACAATCTCACCACCACAAGGCTTATTAGTAGCAGTTCTGGAGCTTTTCAAAGTATCACATGATCTTCATCAGAAGATGTTTTTGCCCAATTGTCATTAAATGGTGGATGTTCAATTGTCCTTTTTTTGGAACACTTTAAGGAGTTCTCATTCATGTTGGCCTCAAAGAATGGACGAGGCGCCTTTACACACCGGGGGCGTTACAAATAAACAACACGGAAATGTGAAATACTCGCCTGCGAATATTATGTCTAGTGCTTTTATTGTGAAAGGTAAGAACGGAAGGAGTGGACCTGGTCTGTGCTGCCTTTGTCATGGTTGAAAGGAGTAATAAAGTTTGCCATCTTGGTTCGGACTACGGAGCCTCCGTGTTGTTGTTTCATAAATATAGGTGCAACTCATCCCCTTCTGCACAACATATTGGCTGATGCTTTTATTCACGGTGCGAAAGCTAAAAAAAATCAACCTTGTTCGGAAAATAAAAATAAAAATTTCTACGTAATATTCGCGTTCTGTGTGAAAAAAAAAAAATATATTGGCGCATGAAAAAAACGCCCTTGGTGTGTATAGGCTTTAAAACCGAAAGCTCCAGAGATCATTAAATCCCAGTTAGCAAACATTTAATCTATCTGGGATTTAAAGGATTAAGTTGTCAATCTTTTGAGCCTTATTTTTTTTTTAATTTTAAGTTATTTATGGGGTTTGTTGCTAAACAAATGTAAATAGAATTAATAAGAAAATTATTCATATGCAATTCACAGATTTGACGCTAGTTTCAGCTTTGGTGAGCCCTGGAATGAGTAATGCATTAATTGATTTGTTCATCAACAGAAAATTAATCTACAATAGTTTTGGTAATCCATTATTAGTCATTTATCAAGAAATAAACGCCAAATATTTGCTGCTTGCTTCTTTCTTGTTTTATATAATTATAAATTCAATATCTTTGTTTTCTTTGGACTGTTGATCGGACAAAACAAGTGATTTTAAGACGTTACCTTGGACTCTAGGAACATTTTCACTATTTTCTGACATTTAAAAATGAAACAATAAAATGCAAGCAAACTCCAGCAGCCTTGAGACACTAGAGTCCAGATGTTCTGTGGAGAATAAGGTCCAAACCATGCGTTAAACTAAAGAGCAAGTGAGCAGCAGCACATTAATTCCCTGACAGATTTTCCAGAGCTCTCCATTAGTCATGACCCTCGAGACTTTGACTGTGGAACCGGGGACTTTGGCGTGCACTGTACTGTAATTTTAACTGGAGTCTTCATTTTCACTAATCAATTTGTTTGTTGGCCAGGCTGGGTATTGATGGGCTTTAATCACTGCTGAAGCCCCGGCTGCGTTAGCCGGCGAGAGCAGAAAATGACATCATCAGCTCACTGTGGAAGTAAAAAGTTTGTGTTATATTCTAACATGAAGGAAAGTGGACAGAAAGGAAGCTGGCGAGGTTTTAGTGCTGAATAGAGGTGAGCTGCACAGCTGTAGCCACTGTGCTGCGGGGGGTGAGTCTCCTACCACCTCATTGATTTGGCTGTTTACCTTTTCAACTTCAGCATTGTACAATAGATTAGCCTTAGTGGACATGTGTTTTTTCCGTGTGCTCGCCTGCAGCTGACCCGTGCTCTCGTCCCACGACGCCAGAAAAACCCTTCTTGTAAGCCGGGTTAGAGGAGCATGCCCCTTTCACTGCAGTCAAACTGAAAGCCTCACGCCACAAGCTGTGCTCCTTTTTTTAAACGGACGGAGCGTTTCAGCAGAAAGGAGCAATTACTACCTGCTCTGGTCTCGTTGCTTTCGTGGCCTTTTGTGTGCTGATTCCAGGGCAGATTTTGTCCACGGCTGTTCCCACGCTGAGCGAGGAGAACAGGAAGAACTCGGCCGCGCAGCAGGCCTCTGCCTTCTGCTATTATGGCTATGATTCAATCATCGCAGGGCAGCGCTTTACCCCAGCACATTGAGAGAGGGAAAGAAATGTCCTCACTCCCTCTCCGTTAATGGAACTTGAAGCCAAAGGTGTTTTTGTGCAAAGAGGAGACCATCAGCCACTTAATGTGGGAAGTAACAGCAGCAAGCCTCACCTCACAATCCACTCTCCCCCTACTGCGATTTCAAAATGGCCTCCCTTCTGTGCTTGCAGCCAGAGAAGCACCACGCAGGGTGGAGGAACCAGCCCGGGCGAGATTTGCCTCTCTTGGTGCTGCTGATCACACCTACTGTTTGTTTTCTTTGGCCCGAATCGGAGTGGAAAAGTTCAGCGTGATACAGTTTGGGATTTGATTCATTTTCAGTGTTGCATGCCCGAATTAGCACCAAAGCTGGGCTCGTATACACAAAAATCACATGACTCGTAATTTGCTGTTGCTCATATTCAGCACTGCAAAAAAAATGGTACCAAATTCTGCTTCAGCCATGAAGTCAAGATATACTGGTATTGATGATAGCCATGATATTTTAAGGACCAATATGTAATATAATCACTGCAATAAATCATAAAATGACCATGATATGTCATCAGAGATTAAAGAAACATGCTAAATTGAAATACTGGCTTCTCTGACAACAATGCTACAGCCAGTATGTTCTCCTCTGAAATTTCCGTTTTTGTTTTGGCTGTTGTTATCCTGTCCACTGCCCATTTCAACACCCTGTTGCCACATACATTATGAAATAAATTGACACACAAACACAGCCTTCTGGAAGCAAGCAAACCAACTGGATTAACAGAGATAACGTTAACGTTAGATTCTACCCGACCTGAAAAGCCTCGGCACATCTCTCTGTGGTCCGTGTGCAGCTGGCTTATTAAAGCAGCGAGTGTTTGAGACAGACAGCCAGTGAAGTGATTCCGACTACTGCTGGACAGAGGCTAACGCAACCGTGTCTAGAAGGTAACCCTTAAATAGTGAAAACGTGCTAACTGCTATCAGTCACAGCGGAGGAGTGGACGTGCCACGGATCCAATGTTTTGAATTTGGACGGCTGTTACCCATTTTAAACGCTAGCTATCAGTGCTACATATTGCTCCTTTTAAAAATGAAATATTGATATCATGTTAATAATACACATATGATAATATTGTGTAAATAATCTAGTGCCTCTTAAATCACGCTTTTGTACAGTTATGGTTACAGACTCTCTCTCCACCTCCCTACACTCATATTTTGATCGTGATTCATTTGCCAAATAATGTAAGAGACAAAATGCACCATAAAGTTAAAAGATTAATTTGACAGATTTTCAAATTTTCTTTTGCGATAATATTGTTATCATTAATTATTCTGGCCACGATAATAGCGTTGTGAAAATCTGATATCATGACAGACTTAAAAGATACCAAACATTTGTAAATTCTAGCTTCTGCATTTTCAGGATTACAAAACTGAAAAGTTATAATTAGGGCTGTCGAAGTTAACGCAATATTAACGCGTTAACGCAAGTTTGTTTTAACGCCACTAATTTCTTTAACACGTTAACGCAATCGATATTTCGGAGGTCGTAGCGGACTCAATTTTAAAGCTGAATGAGTGAAGATACTGCTATCATATGAATCTACAAGACCTAAGGAATCCATTGGTACCAACCAAAGCATACTAGCTTGTCGTGAAGGAGGCTAAATAACGCTCCAAACTTACGCAAAATTTTGGCGAGGAAAAACTGGCATGGCCATTTTCAAAGGGGTTCCTTGACCTCTGACCTCCAAGATATGTGAATGAAATTGTGTTCTATGGGTACCCAAGAGCTCCCCTTTAAAGACATGCCCACTTTATGATAATCACATGCAGTTTGGGGCAAGTCATAGTCAAGTCAGCACACTGACACACTGACAGCTGTTGTTGCCTGTTGGGCTGCAGTTTACCATGCTATGATTTGAGCATATTTTTTTATGCTAATTGCAGTACCTGTGAGGGTTTCTGGACAATATGTGTCATTGTTTTGTGTTGTAAATTGATTTCCAGTATAAATATATACATACATTTGCATAAAGCAAGCATATTTGCCCACTCCCATGTTGATAAGATTATTAAATCTCCTTTTAAGGTACATTCTGAACAGATGAAACAATGTGTGATTAATTTGCAATTAATCCCAATTAATCATGGACAATCATGCGATTAATTGCGATCAGATATTTGAATCGATTAACAGCCCTAATCATAATCAGTTATAATCATGCGGTAGGGATCTGTTTTCTGACATTTTAGAGGCTAAACAGTAAATGTCTCATTGGAAAAAATAATCTATACAACAGAAAATGAAATAATCATTTGCTGAAAGCATGGATGTATTAGGTTTTAGTTAGGACACACTCATCAAACTGGAAAACATGTCAGTAATTATTGGAGGGAAACTTAATGTTCAACCAAGAAAACATTGTCAACAAAGTGTTATCACGTTATCAAGTCTCGTCTCGCCAGGCTGCAGCTACTGACAGGGTAAGACATTGGGGAGAGCTGAAATACATTTGATTCCTGTATTTCTGGCTAAGCAAGGACCTGCTTTGCTCTGCTGTAATTTACCAGCTTTTATTTTCACACCAGCTGGGAACACTCGGAGAATAAAACTGTCCAGTCTGTGGTTACTGTAGCTCTCAGCCCATTTTTGTGTGCAAGGCTTTCAAAGCATAACAGCCGGCTCTATTAAAATCCACCTGAGTCAACCCTGAAACTGTATGAAACAACAGACTCGTGAAGCCCCTTGGTTTGGGGTTGTTTCCTGTTGGTATGTCACATTTATATTATCAAGGGTCTCAGTGAGTCCCCTTCCTAAAAGCACCAAACCAATGAGATAAAGGTGTTTTGTGGCTCCAGTCATGAGCTTTACAGTGCTCTGTTTATTTTATTGTGAAAGTGTAATAAAAATATGTTGTCGCTAAAATCAATGAATAATCGTGATATCAATATCGATTAAAATAATCGTGATAAGGATTTTGGCCTTGATCGTGCAGCATTACATTTAACTTTAAAACTTACAAAATTGTATCCAGTATCCTGTTAAATAATTGTGATCTCAATATTGAACAAAATAATTGTTATTATGATTTCTTGTTGGACGTTTTTCACTATTTAGTGACATTTTATAGACTTGACAATCAATTTTTTTTAAATTGATTTATCGTGAAAAATAATCCGCAGATTAATTGAAAATGAAAATAATCATTAGTTGCAGCCCTAAAAGAATTCCCCGCTGTACATGCATGGTTGAATTGTTTCCTCGTTGTTGCTTGTTTGGAGCTATTTGGCAACATGTCCTCCCTGCTTTGACCCTCGGGGCCGAAGTGAAGGATTAGGGTCCAGAGGAGCCGTGGCCGCAGGGCAACAAACCGCCTTACTTACACGGGACTAATCCCTGTCCTCCAGCAAGCCCTTAATTGAGCCATCATCAGCTGCCAATCTACGGGTTAAACATCAATTAAGGTAATGAGCAGATAGGGGGGAGGGATGAGGGGGGTGGGTGGCGGGGTTCTTCAGTACGGGCAGGGAGGTGAAGCAGACCCACCCCCGAAGAGGAGGAGGAGGACTGAAGTGTGTGTGTTTCTGTGAAGTGGTAGCTTAGTGAGCCGAACGATTGTTGAGCGGAGCAGTGGAGTGTTGATTACGGAGGTGCAGGATGGAGGCCTGATGGTGGTTTGCTGTTAGTTTAGCTGTGTTTGTGTTGGACAGGCTGCAGTCTGCAGGGTGAGCTCCTCAGCTGCTGGAGGCTCGCTGGGTGATTCACCATCAGACAGTCATCTAATCTTTAGCTGATGTTGAACTTTCTTATCGTTGCCGTTATGCATTCTTCTGCTTACTAATTCTACTATCAGAGAAATGTAATGAGATGTGTAATATCTTCATATAAATAAATCCCTCTTTTGGTCATTTCTGTCACAAAGTGATATTGCACTATAATGATTGCAGCTTTCAACTATTTAGTTTTAAATTACTAGTTTCTTCCTAATTAATTAATGTCTGTAATGTCTTGTTTTGTCCAATCAACAGTCCAAATCCCCCCAAATTCTGTTTACAAATATATTAAGCATAGAAAAAAGACTAATCTTCAGATTTGAGAGGCTGGAGAATAAATGATTAATCATCTTTTTTTTTTTTTTTTTCATTTTCTGTCAGTCATGTTTGTTGTGTTTCAGTATGAGTCAGTAATAGTATTTATTATATTTTATTAGAATACCCAGATAGTGATGATGACATTATGATTTCAAGTTATCTTGATACACACATTTGTTGTCAAATCTATTAATAACTTAGTGATTTTGAGATCTTAAACCGGGGAACATTGTTTGAAATGTGTTTTTATTTCAACACTGTGCAGTTAAATGTAAAGACTACAAACATGTACAAACATGATTATTTAACATTAGTTTCTGATCTTATCGTCAGTATTGTCATATCTATATCAATACTTTGAGATTTTTGTCCATTTAGTTTTGTCATGAAATGTTTTTTTTTCACACGGCTCTAAACATTCGGTGTCTTGGGGAGAATCTTATCTGCAGCATAGAAGTGATGTGTTTTATATTTCTGTTTTGTTTGTTTGAAATGAAACAGAAGAAGACCTGCAGGGAGGCAGCGTCATCTCTGTGGTTGAAGAGACAAAGAAAAAGAGCTGCACCAATTACAGAAACCTAAACTTCATCAAAAGAAAATCCCAAAATACAAAATCCGCCCACACTGTTTGATTGACAGGTGATCTGTGGAAGTGCAGAGTAGCAGCAGTGAGCGCTGAGCAGCAAAGACGGAGACAAAAATGTAATCGCAATCTTGTAGATTTCCACTTGAAACATGATTTTTAAGCATATTCGTTCTTGCCGAAGGCTTTTGAGGAAATTAATGATTTAGTCTTAAAAGCGTTTTGTGCAAACAAATCATTGTCTGTAAGGAGGGACGTGTTTAAGAATGTCATCCGTCCCCTGAGAGTGTTACCGAGTTGGTTTATTTAAATAACAGTCAGTGACGGTCGGAAAAGGAATCATCAGACAGCCTCTGGTATGTTTTTGTTGTGATGACAGAAGCCACCATTTGATAATATTCAACTTCCTAATTATTTGAGATGATCATTAGAGATACTCCTTTGGGGTTTTCATGCTGCAACGTACTGCAACGTCTGCTTGTGTTCATTTGACTGTAGTGAATTCAGAGAAGTTGTTGTATCAGTATCTAAGAGGTCAATAAGATGTCTACACATATATCCACTTGGAACACTTCTGCCATGTTAAATCCACCATCCAATATTTAACAAGCGCAGATGATTCAATCTTTAAATGCATAACTATTTCATAAGCGGAGATCTTAAGATGAGTCATGGATTTAATAGAATCCCAAAATGTGCTTCACTTTCATGTCAGCAGTCATTTATTTGATTTTTTATCAACTCGTTCAAACTGCAGCCATATTTCACTTATGAATGAAACTTTCAAGATCTGAATGCATAATGTCATAGATGGATTTTTTTTCTGATATGTGATTTGATTGAGATGTTTTGCTTTTAGATTTTAAAGCATAAATTAGATGATGAATCCAGCTCCAAACCAGAACACTGACCAAAACTAGAAATCTGAGTGTATCCAGGTTATGAGTTTAGTTCAACAACACAAGCAACCCTCGGTCACACTTTGCTGAGGGGAACAACAGTAATACCTTTTAGTCCACTTATGATCTAAGACACTTTTCCCGGAACCCATAAATCTTATAGGAAGTTAGGAATTTTTCTTGGATAGCAACCAAGGGAACCAAGATCTGACTTTAGTTCTTGGGCCATATAGTAATTCCTGCCGCAACAAAAAGTCCAGGAACTACCAGGATGGACTTTGCAGCCCTTAATCCTATTAGCCTAGGGCTGTTTCAAAATCAGAATTTTTTAGTTCAGATCAGATTTGGCTGTTCAATGCGAAGATTTGGCTATTTGTTCATTGTTTTTATGATGCCTCTGCGCCGGCGACAACCGTGGCCGAAGGTATTACTTTTTCGAGTTGTCCATCGGTCCGTCCAGACCATTGTTGTGAACGCGATATTTCAGGAATGCCTGGAGAACTCAGGGATGAACTGATTAGAATTTGGTGGTCAAAGGTCAGTGTGACCTCACAAAACTGAAAATCTTTGGCCATTACTCAAGACTTCATGTGCTAATTATGACAATTTCACAGATATTTTTAATATGATAAAATTATGAAGTGATGACATTTTGGATGGCCACGCGGCGTGGGAGGATCCCCTCATGGGAATTCTCCCTCACGCTAGCAGGCCCTCGCTGGGCGCATTTCCTCCATGGCCATATGCCACAAAAGGCTCTAGGTCAGCTTGGAAAGGCCCGGGGTGAAGGTGGCTCGCGGCCGTGAGTTTTACAGCACCCTTCGCCCGAACCTCGCCACTTCCCTGGGCCCCCTGATCCCGGCACGGACTGTCAACCAGGCGGACTGTCCTCAGTGCGTATCTGCAGCGAACTTATTCCTACTGCCCTCAAGTGATTATTACAGGTTTAAATCCAGAACTATTTGATCAAAGAATGAGTAATGAGTAATAGTATTATGACTTGGAGTGGAAATTATTAGCTTTTTAGGCGGCCAAATGCTCTACACTTTTAAACAAAGTTATGTAGTGACATCCCGTCTAAAAAAGAGCAAGACAGAACACGAAAGAGCAACAATTAATTTGCCAAATATTTCATGTGCTAAAGTAGAAAATGAAAACAGTTTGGAGACTGATATCTTAATTTTCTGGTGTTTTTAGTGTTTGTTTTTACCACTGTACATCACTTTTTCATGTTACATTCCACCATCACAGTCGCACAGCAGTAAACTACAAAGAACAATATGTTGACTCTGTTGTCTTGTTGCTTTTGAATCCATTATGGATATAATTTGCCTTAACCTAGAATAGTTTGCTTGTAAACTGGGACTTGATCCATATCTATTTGTTTTAATCAGTGAAACATGATGTGCAACATTAGGAAGTTGTGTTGCTACGAAAACAACCTGATATGTTGTGGCTTTCTGGACGAGTAGCGACTGCAGGTCTCAGCTTTCAGCACGAGTGGCGCACACAGCCTCCGAGCTTAAAGGGAAAGCTGGATCCCAAAATTCCTGTTTGGAGTTTGCTCTGACTGTCACCCTGGCCTACATTACAATCAACCCTCCGTGGTTTACCACAGACTTTCCATTCATCTCCCAGATAAACAGAGCAGATCCTCAGATGATGGATTCTGGGGGAAGTAGGGCAGCAGGGTGGCCTGGACTTTAAAGAGAGAGAGTCTTGTAATCTGAAAGGTCACAGGATTGTATCTGAATGTTCGGCCAAAGTGCCCTTGAGCTAGATGCTGAACTCCTACACACACACACATAAAAAAAAATATCTGATTTCAGTGATGATTTAATCGTGGAATCATTTCCATTTTGTTTGTTGAACAACATTAGTCACACAGCTCACCAGGTCTCTTCACACCGATCACTGCAATCATTCTTTGAAGATCTGTTACATAAAACGTAAACGGAAATGAGAAAAAAAAAGAACCTGTGTGGTAAATCCCTACTCAGTTGTTGATTTTTGCTAAAAATACCCTGTTCAGGGCACTAAATTTATCCGGTACGCCTCGGAAGAAATTGCTGGAAATAACCAGCTTTGGAGCCAAAATGGAAATCTGTGCTGACCTCATTTTGGCTACGAGGTAGAAACAGATGAGCAAATGAAAACACTGAATGCACGTAACATTTATTTTGATCAGGGATTATGGAATCTGTAGGACTCTGGCCCTCTCATTACATTTCATCTCCGGGTGTCTGTTTTGTGATCTCTCTCTTCTCCCTTTTGCAGTCCGTTTTGCTGCAGCACTTTATCCAGATTAAGTTGTATTTTCTTTTAATATACCAGCCAGAGAGGTTATCTGATGCAAAGCTATCCAAATGGACATTGTATCGGGTGTGTTGTGGGATCAGAGGACAGTGGTCCTGGATCAAGACACAACCTACGGCTTCTATGTAGGTTAAATGCAACTTAAACCCAACACAATTTGCAGGATTAACCTTAAATAACAGGAGCTTGAGCGGAGAGTCGCAGCACTCTCGGGGGCTGCGGTGCTGCTCAGAAACCAGGCCTGGCTTGACCTTCACTGGGCCGTGGTGTCAAAATCCACTTAAATTCAATTTGAATCCATTTAGTTCAGCTTCTGGCAACCTTCAGCAATACGGCCTTTTATTTAAAATTCCATTACGTTCTCAATAGTCTTGGAGCTTTTAAAAAGAGAGAGTGAAAAGAAGAAAAATGATAAACCAAATGAACAGCACTAGAAGTAAAATAGCCAGGGAGGCTGTTCTATGAGGATATTTCTCTCATATAAATACAATTTCTGTTATAGACTATTTATTAGGAGTGTCAGAAAATATCGAAAATATTGAAATCGTGATATTATGTTTTGTGGAACTGTACTGATTCTCAAAAACACTGTATATTTTTAATTAATAGTTTACATGCAAAGATTAACTATTAAGTCAATAAATACTTTATTTAAATATATATATATATAAATATATATATATATATATATATATCGCAATTTTCCGCAGTATAGTGAATCGTAACCCCCTGTATCATGATATGTATCGTATTGCCAGATTCTTGCCAAACATAGCCCTAGTATTTATATGGTTTATACTGTTCACTAGTATTTACATATAACACAAATATACATTTGATTTCCATCATAAATACGTTTACCCTTGATTGAAATGCACAAACAATACTTTCAATGTGTGAGACTTTATTGATTTGCTTCAGGAAACCTTTACTTGCCCTCATCCATACGAAGGTCAGAGGTCAAGGTCACCTTAGCTTAGCTAACCTTGGAAGTCTGAGTTGTCTGGCCCAACATGGGACTTGAGGTTGAAGCTCTCATACTCACTACAATATGTTTGATAGAAAAATAACCTTTCCTATTTTTTGAGATCAGTGTCATAACAATGACCTTGTTATCATCGCGTCACATATGTGTATGTGTGTGTGAGAAACTCAATATTTCATAAGACAGCTGGAAACAAAGGTTACTGATGTTGCTAAAGATCCGGTAAGAGCAGCAGAAACCAGGAAGATTACCGAGAGTCAGAATCGACTGCATTATATTCGGCTTGGATTAAGGCTCCTCTGTCCGACGACTGAAGCTGCAGTCTCCACTGTGCACACTGAGGGTTCACTAGAGGTCCATCTGGTATTGTTGCCAGAAAGCTCCGGGAACAATGCATCGCAAAAGATGATAAAAGAAGAAGGAAAAAAAAAAAAAACAGAAGAAGTTGGGACGAGGATCAAGGAGCGCTGCACACCTACAAGACCGGAGGAAGATGCAAGAGAAAAGAGATATGACACGCACATACATCTGTTTTAGGAAAGTGTTTCTACCTCCGATGCATCATTCAGTATTCAGAAAACACGGCTCATTCTGCCTCCAGAAGCAGAAATGTTTCATAATCAAAGGTCTTTTGCTGACTCAAAACCTGAATAGTAACTCATATTGTACGGTGCCAACATGTCCAACCTTTTTGCTGCGCAGAAAGAGGCAGAAGAAGTGCACACACGTAAGGATGCTCACACTGCTGGCCCTCATGCTGTGTTCTAAATTGCTGCTAAAATTTGACTTGTATTGGATCACAGTTTATTTATTATGGGTTGTAACCCCATAATACTGCCAGCAATGCTGAAACAGACACGCATGAGTAATCAAAGATATCACGTCGCTGTTTGTATGTATTCCTCTGACTGAATTCCAACACATGTAGATTTAGTTTGCACCACACTCCTTCAGGTTTTTATCTGAGTCGAGGCGTCTCCCTAAATACCAACCGACTCGCTTTTTGGCTTTCTTTACTGTTTCCTCTTTTTTAGTGCTGGCTCAGTCAAGCTCCCCCAGCGCCAAATTTATGACGATCATCTCAGATGAATGACGTGAGATTAACGTAGTGACTTTACTGCTTTTTGAGCATTCAGACAAAGGTCTCATGCAGGCCACAACGCTTTAAGATCTGATCCGGTGCCACAGATCCATGTGGTCCAGATTGGAACTGGAGGAAAAAAGCTGCAACACTGTCAGTTTTTTGTTGCCAGTCACACTGTGGAGGAAAACAAAAATCAGATCTGTGTGGGGAAATAAGAATTGGGAGACATTCAGCTACACTATGAACACAGCCCAAGTGCCGTGCCACCATACTGACGGGGTTACGATGGCGTGAGAGCAGGGGCTGCTGGCCAGCGCTTCGGCACAGCTGAAATAGCAAGCAGCAGAGCCAGGAGCTGAAACACTACACCCAGGCTTCTCACACCCCCCCTCTCTGTCTCTAAACCTCCCTCTCCCTCGCTTTCTCACCTCTCTTCCTCACCCTGCTTCTCTTTTATCTGAGGTCCTGGCATTTTCTTGCTCTTCATCATCATCATCTAGCCTCCATCCATCCCCCCACTCTCTCCGGTCCCGCCTCCCATCGAATTCCTCCCACACCTCTCTCCCACTTCCAGCAGAGCGCGGCGGAGAGGTTACGGCCTCATTTGAATATCTGAATGTATATCAACCTCGTCCTCGCTGGGGCGTGGCGTCGTTTTACGGTTGCACAGCTGTGGTGGTGTTATGGGACCATCTGCGCAGGGCTCATTGAGTTAGCCACGAGCTAACATGGAGAAAGAGTGTGTAGAGGGAGGGGGGGTTGAGGGTACAGGAAGGAAGCAGATTATTCCTCTTCGTTCTTCCCTCTGCTGTAGAATAGCCATTACCCAGAATCGGAAATGGTTCCATGGAGAGAAGAAGAAAAAGGAGAAGAGGAAGAAATAGAGGGAGGAGGAGCTAGAAAAATCCCCTTTCCACCCTTCCAAAGTCACACACTTTCTTATGTTTATGTATGTGTGTGTGTGTGTGATGTTGCTATGACTCCAGGCGTGTGAGTGTTCATGCATGAACACACACACTGTATCTGTTTTATCGCGGTACAAATATGTATTTGTGACTAAATTCTGCTGTTTCATCCCCGTTAAAGGATTATTTTCATTAGGATTTTACAGAGTTTTACTGTACAGATGCATGAATACAGTAGAATATTGTAAAGGAGTATCATTTGAAACTCAGGTATCGTATTGGGATCGATACCTAAGTTTCAGTAATGAAACCAATCTGATACTACTATTAATAACTACTATTCCTTTAAATAAAGACATATCTGATAACAACAAATAACAGCATCTGACCTGAAATCCGATGCTGACTTTACATTTTTGACAGTTTGCTGCGAACACATTTCTGTCAGTATTAAAAAAACGTGTTGAGATTTGATATCCAAACGCCAAAGTCCATTGTCATTAATACACTAAACATGGCTGTGGTCCCCAGGGATCCTCAAAAAGATATAAAACTCCTTTATTTTTTAGGTTAACTGTTTCATTTTGACCTTGGAAACAGAAGTTTGAATATCTTACTAGCCCTCTTACTGGCTTTTTTGGGAGCTTTTAAAAAGTCATCTAAATAATTTTGCAATCTCCATCGGGTGCAGGGGGAGGTCCACCCACTGATGAAGACCCAGAAATGTGGTTGAAAGCTCCAGAAAGAGCTTGTTTCAATATATTTGTCAAACTATCTTTATGTTTGTTTTCGAAATTCATAATCTAAAGAAGGTCTTCTAGGAATGGACTTCTAGGGTGGGTGGGATTTAAACAACCTGGTCTCACGGGAAGGCGTATAAGTAGCACAATATTACACGGACATTTCGCGTGTCATGAGTATGCATCGTAAACAGTTCGCAATTAGGTTTAGACAACAAAACCACTTAAAAAAAACGTCATGGTTGGGCTTAAAATAAGTACATAAACTAAGTAAAATACATACGGAAACAACGCAACACAACTACGGAAAATACGTGAAAAACGGTGTTGTTGGATCTATCCACTTCCCCACCCGCCCACCATAAGCGGTCCTACTAACTCTTACCGTAGCATTGATACGTGGATGCGTTTAAATTGTCAGTCAGTACGGGATACATGGTGTACAAATGGCATGCGGAAAATCAAGAAGGGCGTTCTTATTGCACGCTAAATGCCTTGCGCATTATCGTGGCATTCATGTGCCTTTTTGTGTGAACGGGCTTGATTAGATGTAACGTGGGGAGGATGGAATGATTTTATACTGCATGTCTTCCTTTTTGTTCTGTCTTAATATTTTATTTCGTAGCTCTAAAAGACAATTTAATACAGCTTTGTTTAATAGTTCCGATTCTGCTCAAGAGGCAGCTGTAGACCTTGTGTTGCAGTAATCGCACTCTAACACAGAGGAAGAGTCTCTCCAGCCCTTTTCACCACAGAAACAGTATTTTTCTTTCTTTTTGGAGCTATTAAAAAGGTCTTAGAAGTCATTAAAATTTGTGCTCAGAAAGTGTGCAGATACCCTGACCTCTTTAAAGTGCTGCTGAAATCCATTTCTCTGCTCTGATGTAAAAAAAAAAACCCGGCTCACGGCGTCAGCGAGGAGTGTTTTCGCGGGCAAAAGCACAGTCGCGCTTTCAGTCGATAGAGAGTGTACTTGTTTTCTGGCGGGCCGTGTCAGTGCAGGCATTAGATAACGTTTTATTTGATGGTGTTCAATGGCTGACTCGTCCTCACCTCTCGCCCAGGCCTCTCCTGCTCTCCAGCCCACACACGCTCCCATGTAAAACCAAACGCACACAGACATCCACCCACTGACTCATGCACACACACACACTCTCTCTCTGCATCCTTCCTCTGGAGGATTCTGGCAGTTGTTTATGTTATTGAACTGGTTATCACATTGCAGCTGGAACACCACCAGGCTCAGAGAGAAAGAGTCCTCCCGCTTTCTCAAGAAAGGCAAAGAGAGTGCGAAGGGGGGAAACAAGAGCAGAGGGACGACTAGATAAGAATATGGCAGGAGATTTTGTGTACTGCACTCATCAGCATCATCATGCTTCTTACTGGGAAACAGAATTTGATCTTTGCAGAGCAGTTTTTACCACATGAATTGGTGGTTTTACAGCAAGTCCTCCACATTAAATAACAAAATAGGTTGCTTGTTATCCTTGCCATCTGGCGCCCCCATCGGCAGGAGGACATCGCTGCATACAGACAGTTTTCATATCTGCCACTACTATGGTTAAAGTTTGGTTTAGGCAACCAAATCTACTTGGTTATGGTTTGGGAAACACTGTGGTTATGGTTAAAGGAAACCAGCGTTGGCTGTTGGCAGGAAACAGGATTTGAACAGCGATCAAAGGCTTTGTTAACCCACCACACCTCCTCCATAAGAGGTGGCGGCGCTAAAATGGTGTCATAAAAATGTAAACGTGTTGTTTTAAGTGTTTAACAACCCGATGATGTTGTGTTTCTTGGACACTCTCCGGCTGGAAAGCAGGTCTGTCTAACTCTGTAAATAAATTCCTGTTTAATTGACCTACAATAATAGCAGGCATCGCATGTCTTGGACGGTGTTGGTGCTAAAATTGGTTAAACTGCTATAGCTGGGTCGAAACAATTAGAGTTTTAAAAAAAATCCTGCATAGCAGAACCAATCCAAAGTCTTTAGGGCAAGCCATTCATATTGGAACGGTGACATGCAGAAGTCGTGTGCTTGTAAACACTATGAACAGAACTGTTGTTGTTACAGCTGCTCTGCTAACGTGCTAACAGACACACAGACCATTCACTCACTGCTGCTGTTCAAAGTTTAAAAAATATAAATAATCTTTGAGTTCTCCTCCTGCCAGTAAACGGCTCCAGAATGTGACTCGCGGTCGTGGATTTTATCCCTCCGGCTCTCTCCCCGGGGGGGCTGTCTGTCCAGCTGCTGAGTCGACCAATAACAGCACGTAATCTCCACGTAGCACCCCCGTACGTCCTCAGACATGTAGATAAACAGTTGTGATTGGCCTGTTAGAATCCAGGACATGTAAGGGGTGTAGGTTCGTTGTCTCTCGCCACCGTCCTATCAACAACTTTGCATTTAGAAATCCCCAGACATTCGGTAGGTGGAGATCTCCGATTTTTTATTTATTTTTTTTTTTTTTGCGATAGTGGTTTGTAACCATTTTGGAAGGCACAGAAACATTATATTGTCCTGTCGTCGTCGTCGTCCTGCCGATTGGGGCTTCAATCAGAAAGCGCTTGTAACCGCCTTCCAGAAAGTTATCTGTGGCTCTCTGGAGGGCAGTTACAAACAAGGTGTGTTGTAGTTTAATTTGGAGGACTCAATTATTTCCCATAGAGTTGAATTAAATACCCTCCTACGCAGTCCTAAGGTTGTGTTTAGGGACGTCACAAAACCATGAATTCAGTTGTCGTTACCAATACCAGTGAAATTCTACGATTCTCAACACCCAATTAGATATCCTGGTAAAAAAAACAAAACCAATGCTTTTTTTGTGGATTTATTAATACTCCCTGATGATCTGCCTCAAGTTTCTCGCCAAAAACGTGTGAACAGATCATAATAAAGTTATAATTAACATCTGCCTTCATCATTTTCATTTTTTCTTCTTTATTTTTACTGAATAGAGCTTGAACGCATCATAATGTAACTCAGTGCAACCTTTGTTCGCTCCGTTATTTAGCCAAGCAGGACTGTCCTGCCCACCGGTTGTTAAAAGCTAATGTTACTAGCTCTCCTCCTGCCGATTTTAACTCAGAATTGTTGTTCACAATGTAGAAATATCAGGGAAATTTTCTATCGTCCTCGGGACAACGGGATGCTGTTAGCCTTGAGCCCTGATCCACAGTATCTGCAGTACTGTAGAAAGACAAGTACTGTCAAGTTTTCAGAGTTTTGGCATCAACTTTATGCTGAAGTATTGGCTCTTGTGACATCGCTGGTTGTGTTTATTATAAAGCCATTTCGTTGCATTGTTTTGTACAAGTGTTCTTGTTATTGTGTCCAGACTGTCCTCCTCCTGTGGGTCGACACATTTATCTTGATCTTGACAGATTATGATAAATGTCTTCAGTGGACACGATGGTCCACAGCACCATGGCATTTTAGCATCACTAGCTTTACAGGGCATTGAACCTGTACGTTTTGTACAATTAATGCCTTGCTCTAGGAGGAGAACACAACCCCTATAACTCAAGCAGCGTTATACCTGAGCTCCATGCATCTGAAAAAAAGTTTGTCCTTCGTGTTCTGCCTGTTGAGTAACACAACAAAATGTAAATGAATGTTTATAAATCATTTCCTTTGTGACAGTACGCAGCAGGTTAGTGGTACCCTGTGAATGATGAGAGAAGAGAAGAAAGAACAGATTTGGTGGTTAAAAAGTCTGCACTGGAAGTTATGGAAACTTCTTTTCTGCTCTGTTTTGCACACCCAGCAAGAATACATAATCCAAAAGATGTTTTTTTTTTTTTTTTTCTCTTTCACCCCATGGTTTTCTCATCCAATCCAAAGAAGTGCTGCGCTTTCAAATCCCCTCTCTTCTCTCCAGCTTTGCTCCTTTTTACAAACCGATACTCGTCGTCCTAAATATCCCGCCTGCGCTCCACCACAATTCACTTCGCAGGAAACTTTGTCTGACAAAAGCGTTTGGAGAATGTTCGCGAGGGGTGGCATCTCCAAATTCCTGAATAAGACTTCTGTGACGGAGCCTTTCAGTCTCCATCAAAGGACGCATCTCGCCGCGCTGCTGCCGAGTCTGAAAAGTTTCACCCTCAACAATCGAGGAAACATTAATACCCCGCGATAATAAAGTCGACTCAGAGGTCGATTATTTATTGTCGTATTTATTTCCTGACTCGAGCCTGACCTCGGGATTATAAGAGCCACATCATATGGTCAAACTGTCATTATGAGTGTACACAGTGGTGATTGAAGTGAAAACCTGGGTATTGTGGGTTAAAATGATTATGGATTAACATGACAGCGAGGTTTTCTCCTCGCCGTAATGCCGCCACCGGCTCCAGCGAAGCAAAGCAAAGGAGCTTAGTGCTTTTAGCCCGCAGTTCTGGTCTACGGTAGCATCTGTTGTTAGTCGGACACAGTGTACACACTCCCGAGCCACTCAAACACACGCTGCAGGGTCATAAAGCCCTGTTTTAATGCACTGACAGGGGGAGAGTGTTTGTGTGTGAGTAGGTGGGTGATACAGTATGAAGGAAGGCTTTTCACAGAGGACAATTCCTCTGGAGTCACAACAGGTGTGTGTATGTGTGTGTGGATTGCTGAGGGGAATTATGAGCCGGGCACTAAAAGGAGGAGGAGGGGGGGTGGAGGGCTTATGAAGGGTCCCCTCTGCCCCACCTGTAGCCTGTCAGCTGTTGTAAGCCTGTTAAAACGTCAGCTGTTTCTGAGGAGAAGCGTGTGTGTGTGTGTTAGTCAATGTCAGGGAACTTGTGGAGGTTAGGGAGGGGGGGGAAGGCTCCATGTGGCCCTCACCGCCCCATTGCACATCAAACGCCTTGTCGCCTTTGGGGATTTGTTTGTGGAAAACGCAGTGCCTCGTGCTTGCGTCGACCGCCATGACGGTCTGGTCTTGCCTCGTCCCTTTCCTGCTCACGTAGCCTGCATCACACTGTGAGACAAGAACCTCGGAAATCTCCAGAACAATGTCACAATTTGATCTTTTATCCCAAAACACAAGTTTAACATCTTCAGAGTATGATGAGGGCTGGCTATCATTTGAAATCTGGCAACAGGATATCCCAGTCTCTGAGGGATATAAACACGTTAATCTACGAAATCCAAAACATTTTTTCGTGCAACCAAAAAAGCCAAACTTCTCTGATACATCTGTGTTTAATGTCGTTGTAACACAAAGCAGCTGTTTGAGAGATTTGCCGAAATAAAATAGTCAAATATCCTGATTTTAAATCAGGAGTTATCTGATCAAAGAGTAAGAAAACAAGTATTCAGGGACAGCTTTGACTACTTGACAGTTTTAAATTAAAGATTTTTGGTTGGTTTCACAAAAAGCCTCGACCTAGAAATAAGAAAAAATGAAACAGCTGGATATATTGGAAGCAGCTTTTGCAAATTTGGCAAGGAAAATAGTTCCACATTTGATTCGTGGCATCACTTTTGTCAACAAGTTAAGTGGACAGTGATTCAGTTGGAGGCGTGGTGTACTCTTTGATGCGGTCTCGTGTTTTCAGCTGTTTAGTTCTGTCCTTTGTTTTCTGCTGATGAGCCAGACTGTTCATTATCCGCTAATTTGCTCTCCTTCTTCTTTAAATTGTTAGGGCACGCCACAAACTATTATTCTAATTATATATTCATTCGTCTATTTGAAAAATAAATGTTTCTTCAGATGTCTTGTTTTATCTGACCAACCATCCCAAACCCAAATATTCAATTTATTATCATTTATGTTTGAAAAATGACTGAAACAATTAATTGATTATAAAAATAGTTGTCGATTAGTTTCTCGAGTAATTGTCTCAACTCTATATTTAATGTCATGCTCATGGGAAATATACTCATTTCTGATTGACTGTCAGGTGTCCGTTTAAACCGAACAACGTAGTGGTTCGCAACCTTTTTGGCTGGTGAGCCCTTAAAATGAAGCAATGTCTACTTGTGACCCTTCGTGGTCATGGCCTGCTCATAACTCATGTTACTCATGTCAAAGAGTTATATTTACTTCTCAGGTATTTTCATTTGAAAAATGCAAACATAATTATATGTTGTTTTTTTGTCTCATCACTTAAATCCTTTGACCCCTTAAAACACGGTTCCTGTCATCAGATAAAGCACCTTTTTCTAAATATCAGAGCTCACAGTGTATAAAACTGCAGGTAACCATAGAAACAGAGCCTCTGCTCAGTTGACTCTTGTTGGTAAAATGAACCAAGAGTTAAACTGGAGACAAACAAACTTTTAAAAATCTTTTTTTAAATAAAACTCCTAAGTCCTGCAGGATAATTAATTGCATAATAATAATAATAATAATAATAGTAATAATAAAATATAATACATAATAATACGGACAGGACTCCTTCTATCCAAAATAAACTGTTGATATCCAAGTCTTTCATAATGTTTAAAAGTTGGTGTGTCTCTCCTTCCGACTTGAAATGTGGGCTTTTCTTTTGGACAGGCATCTCTGCAAACTGTTGGCTAGTTGGTTTGTGTCCAACGCACAGAGCTGACTGTAAACAGGCGGGAGGCCATGTGTTGCAAACTGCAGTAAAAACCCCAATTGAGATGCATATTCTGAATGAGCTGTATACATATCAAAAGAAAGCTCCTAAAACCCGAATAATTTCATAATCGTCTTTGATTCTTCGCTGGGAGGGAGGTTTATTATTGCCCTAACCAATCAGCAAGTGATGTATCCATTCGGCCACTGCAGACAAAACTGTAGTAATGGCTGCTACTTTAGGATCAATTAAGAAGTATATCAACCCGTAAGTGGGCTTACAATAACCCGTATAGTTGTGTCAATGTCATCCACGCTCGTCATCTGTCACTATTTTTCATGGATGTAGCTAACTAGCTATGTGGGAGGATGATGTCCCCACTCTTAATCCCGCCTGCTAAACTCTGATTGGTCGACTATTTCTCCAACCAGATCTATTTGTATCACTGAATAAATCTGAGATGTGTGCGGCGATTTAGAAGGCTAATTTAAACCAGGAACTATCTGATAAAAATAGGGCTGACTCGAATGCTTCGAAACTTTGACTGTTACCATGGTAATCGGCCTCCAAATCAGTATTAGAATGCTTTGTTTGTTTTGTTAAGTATGTAATAATAATGAATAAATCCCAAAATAGCCCATGAAATAAGGAATAATCCCACAACATTATTCAACATTCATATTCAGCATTAATTATTATTATTTATTCGCAGACGGATATTGCTGTTTGTTATGTGTAGAGGTGCGTGTGTGTACATTAATGTGGCACCAAAGCATTGAAGCCCAAAAAATGGTATTCAGGACAGCCCTAGATCAAAGAATAAATGTCCACCAATCTAACCAGACACACATTTCAGTCAGTCACCAGTATTGAGGTTCGATACCGAGTTCCAGTCACACAGGGTCATGAAATAATCTTGGCAAAAAGGATTGTAACACCTCAAACACTTTCTAGTCTTGTGGTATCTAGCACAGGCTGTTTATATTCAGAGAAATGAGACTCTTTTTTTTTTTTTTTGGCTATGGAAAGATTTTTCCAACAGCACTTCAAACAAGACTGACCATTTAAAAGAGAATTTTTTCTCCACAATCCAAACAAGTCTTTGAAATGAACATCGATGGATCTTTAATTCCAGACGCCTGCTCTTATTTTTGTCGGCGTAAGCTAAACGTCCGCCGTCTCCCTACTCTCCAGTCGGTCATGCTGGCGTGGGAGTCACAGGTGTTGAGTGATTTATGGCTTTAATTTACTTGATAGATTAAAATATAATATAGCAACACACATAGAGCATTAATTAGGATAACACAGCGAGGTCCTGTTTCCCTTAAGTTGCTTGGCAAGGAGACAGAAAAAAGATTAAACATTCTAATAGTGTACTGGACTCAGGGAGGCATGTATATATTTAAAGAGATTTGTTGTCCTTATTATGAAATAGAGAATTTATTGATTTCACCTTAAAGCAGCTTTTAACAGCATAATTTAATATTTTGAGACAAAGATTCAGCCAAAAAAAGCTTTAAAAGTGCACTTCAACATTAATAATGTGTCGCTGAAACTGTTCCTGTGTCCGAGTGGACGGTGTCGTCCTGGAAAAGCAGAAGGATCGGAGCTGCAGAGACAGACTTTATGGGGGGGGTGCAGCCTTTGTGGTGGCAGCTGAGTGAGGCAGACAGTTGAAGGGAACAGGTTGCTGCGTCTGTTAGGGCTCGTCTTGCTGCTCTTGACCTTTAACCTTTAGCTGTGACAGCTCCTGGGGCTGGGAGATACCACACTTCCCTGGATTAGGAGAGCAATGCAGGCCGGGCTGGATGTGACGCAAAGATGCACGATACTGGAGAAGTACTGTTGTATAAAACAGAACACAAGCGGGTCATGTAACATCAGAGCGTCCTCATGAGGTTAAACTAGCGCTGTCAATTGATTAAAATATTTAATCGCATGATTATCCATAGTTAATCATGATTATGCGCAAATTAATCACACATTTTTTATCTGTTCAAAATGCACTTTAAAGGGAAATTTGTCAAGTATTTAATATTCTTATCAACATGGGAGTAGACATAATGCTCTATGCGGAATCAATTAACAACACAAAACAATGACAAATATTGTCATAAAATATTTATTGGCATACAAAATATGCTCAAATCATAACATTACAAACTGCAGCCCAACAGGCAACAACAGCTGTCAGTGTGTCAGTGTGCTGACTTGACTATGACTTGCCCCAAACTGCATGCGATTATCATAAAGTGGGCATGTCTGTAAAGGGGAGACTCGTGGGTACCCATAGAACCCATTTTCATTCACATATCTTGAGGTCAGAGGTCAAGCGACCTTGGGAAGTTTGGAGCGTCATTTAGTCTCTTTCGCGACAAGCTAGTATGACATGGTTGGTACCAATGAATTCTTTAGGTTTTTTTAGTTTCATATGATGCCAGTATCTTCACTCTAGCTCTAAAGTTGAGCCCGCTACAACCTAAAAATTGCAAGTTGTGTTAATGCATTAAAGAAATTAGTGGCGTTAAAACAAATTTGCGCTAACGCGTTATTATCACGTTAACTTTGACAGCCTTAGTTTAATCGAGTCTTATTACCTACACCAAGGACGTGATGTTTTCAGTTCGGTTTGTTGGTTTGTTTGTCTGTTTGTCAACAGAATTACGGAAAAACTACTGGCCAGATTTCCATGCAACGTGGTGGAAGGGTGTAGCATTGGCCTTGACGGAGTTTTGGAACAATGACTGAATTGAAGGGAACATTAAATGTAGTCATTAACAATATTGTGTTAACACTTCCAGAACATTTAACGACATTTGTGAAAAAACACATTTGTCTTATCAGCCTAAATGTTCAAATGTGGCTGCAGCAAACATCCCACCTTCACTAACACAGAGGCTGTGGATTTGCCTTATTTGCCCAAATTAGATTTTGATGTCAGTCTTGGGACACTTTCATACCCAGAGGAGGTGATGATGAATAGAAACTAAAAGCATGACACACAAACTGTGTGTCCGGCTCGCTCCTTCCAAGCATTAGATCTGGTGGCTGTTTTTGGCCCTTTTTGGTAGAAAAACCAGCTGGGGCCTGAATGCAATTTACTGATCTCACCTTACAGGATTTCAGGATAATCAAGTAAAGGATTTTACTTTGTGTTGCCTTTTGGAGTTGCCAAACATGCAGAATCGCCTTGTGCTCCCTCTGAAGCAACATAGCATGAGACGTTTATATCTACATACCGTGTGGGCCCTCTTCACGGAGCTGGCCGCCATGTTTCTACAGTAGCCCAGAACGGACAATCCCAATATTTGCATTTTCGCATCAGACACCGTAGTTCTCCTACACGATTGGCACATGGGAGAAGTTCCAATCGGTTGCAATCTGCAACCTCGCAGCTATATGCTGCCAAATCCTACACACTGCACCTTTTTAAGATAAAGTGTTTCTATCAAACTGTTAGTATTTATGGAGTGAAGACCCCTGGATCATGACAGATCGTCTCAGTTTAGTTTGTAGACGATGGCCTAAGACATACTCCTTAATACCTGGTATTTCCAGTGTGAAATTATGCCTCGTGTATTCATTTGTTAGTGTTGGTGATCTTAATTTCAGGCGAGTTGGCCCACCACGCTTTAAGACACTGCTGGAAACTCTGTTAATATTAGATCATATGTTGTTTTTGATGGTGCAGACTTAAATGGAAGTCAATGGGTGAAAATGGACTGTGAATTGGTTTGATCCACTAAAGACACTTTGGGACAGCTGTTACCCCAGAGGACTGAAAACCTGCTGCATGGTTTTCAAATCGTCCAACACGAAGTGGAAGTAAAGCATTCATTGTGTCAGTGTTCCAGCGTCGTGGTGTCAAATTTGTTTTTGCGGTGAAAGTGTTAATGAACGAGAAGCCTGGTCAACACTTGTTGATGTGGATGCTGGCACACGTAATATGGAGTGTAGATGGATAATGTGTGGATGTGGATTTTCTCTGTATGTGCATCTTGTGAGCTTTATTATGCTCTTTGTCAAAAATGTGAAGAATTCCTCAATAATGTAGGTCACACACACGAGAGAAAAGCTCACACAAGAGCCACACCAGAGAAGAGCTTTGTCATTTTTTTTAATTTACCCCATCCTTGAAGGGGTGGAGGCAGATTTGCATAATCAGGGTATTCACTGTCAAACCCTTGAAAGCATATCATGTTTATTCACAAACGTATTAGTCATTTGGTACAAAGACAAAGCACCAAATAAGCTTGTCTTCAACAAAACCTCTTGAGTTTGTCTTTGTGGTGACACATCACTCAGGTGGCCCACCTTTCACATGGAACAGCAACACAAAAAGACATCTACAACTGTGCCCGTGTATATGCAGCTATGTGGATGCATGAGGGCTGTAGCTTATACGCTTCTGTGTTTCCTTTCAACATAAATACACTTGCCTCTGGGCAAAGTAGCTGCTTCCTCTGACCGCTCTGTTAAAGGAGAGAGAATAGATATCTTTTCTCTCGGTGTTTGTGCCTCCCCCTCCTCTCCTCGGTGCCGGATCCCCACCACATGTAGCCAGCACCACACAGTCTTGGCCGACGCTCGCGTTTGTCTCAGGAAGAGCGGAGGTAGGCTCGTAGATCCCCATTTTAGGCTTCGGGCCAACACCCTGTGTTCAACATGGAGGCCCCCCCAGGCGGCCGTGCACATGGACGACAAATGTGGATGGCAAGCGGGGGAGAAACCTGGAAAAGGGTCTGCGAGATAAGGCCATTACTTGTGTTTGTTGTGGAAGTAATTGTGTCCTCAATGCTCTGGCATTAGGGTTGTTTTGTTTAGTGGTGGTGTATATTTTTCCCATCCATGGGCAGATTTCCTGCTCCTGATAGACGAAGGGAGTTATTTTTTTTTCTGCCCTCCCCTCTCAGATTTATCCATATAAGTTACTGCCTCGAGACGAAATGGGCCCTTGGAATTTTTGCCCCTTGTTTAACCCGTTGTGCTCTGGGCAAAGACGTGCCTGCGCCCATACATACATTGGCTGTGTTGTGTGGAAACTCAATGACACAACTGTTTAGCAGACTCCTGGCCTCCCATTTCCCACACCCTCCGGGGCCCCCTCGGAGATTTCAAGGTCAGGAAAGGGCACGGGCTGAGATTCATTCCTTGGGAAGCGGAGCCACTGTCGCAAACAGTCACAGACGGCCAATCTCTCCTTTTACAGTCCTCTCTGCGGCCATCTAACTGTATCTCACCAACTTCGGCTCTGTGAGGATTTGATTTCCACAGCTTTGGACTTAGCGTCGGATCACAGCCGTCAGCGGCGGCCTTCATCAGAGTTGACAGCGAGGGGGGACGTGCCGTGCAGCCGGCGAAGTTTGACAGCGGAGGAGTCATTTTAGAAACGAGTGCGGAGAGTTTGGGCTGAGGGGCACGAGACATTACCGGTTTGTTGAACTCTCCGACAGCTGAGCATGCAAGTGTATATCTGTGTGATGGTGCTGTGTGTCTGTGTGTGTGTGTGTGTGTGTGTACATTTCAGGGTTGTGGGTGTGGGGGGCCTTGAAGGGTCCAGTGGAACAAAAGGTATGTAGGCAGCTGCCGTCCCGCTGCCAGCAGCTCATGATCCAAATGGAGGATGTACACACACATGTGCACGAGGGACAGATTGGTGTGCAAAGAGGATCTGACACACTTAGCTAGGCAGCTAGTGACTCCTCACCCTCTTGCCCCACACACACACACACGCACGCACGCATGCACGCACGCACACACACACACACACACATTTACTACATTTTTGTTGACCATTTTCAAACAAATATTTTTCATAATATTTTTCATACCAGGCAGCCATTGATTTTTATTCATCTCATAATAAAAAAAACTCATGTAAACCTGCTTAAGTTGTGTAACATCTAATGATTATAGTCAGTTTAGTTTAATGTTGATTAAAAAATGCCATTTTGCATATAAAATATGAAAAGATAATGAAAATCCTGTCACAAGTTCTCACAGTCCAAGATGACATCTTTAAAATGTCTTATTTTGTCCGACCAACAGTTCAAAACCCAAAGATATTCAATTTATAATGATATAAAACAGAGAAGAACAGCAAATCCTCACATTTCAGAAGCTGGACCCAGGGGAATATTTGCCATTTTTGCTTAACTAATGACTTAAACGAATAAAAGATCATCAAAATTGTTAGCAATTAATTTTCATATTAATTCATCAACTGCTCATTTCAGCTCCACACCAGCATTAACATCAAGTTTGTATTATGTTTTTGTCAATTTTGTACTTTTGTCAAAATTATTTTGTCAAATGGTAATGCAGCTTAAATGCAGATTGATGTTTTAATTGCTTCATAACAATTTCACTTTGACAAAAAGTATAGACTTCTTTACTGTGATATCTATTATTATTATTACAGATTATTAGTCTGATAATATATATATATTTTTTACTGTATGGAAACAAATAGAAGTCAAGATCCTGATAACTGATTATTAGTCTTTTATCATGTAAAAATGATAAAAGCTTCAGCTTCTTCAGTGGAAGTGTCTGCTGATTTTTTCCCCTGATTCATTTACTTTAAAATATAATATTTTTTAAATATTTATACTGTTTCTCAGACAACACTAGCAATTTAAAGATGTCACCTCGGGCTCTGTGGGATGTTTTAACGTCCATTTTTGGTAATTTTCAGACATTTTATAGACTGTGACAAATCGATCGTATGAAAAAAATGATTGACAGATCAGTCAATGATGAAAATAATTGTTAGTTGTGGCCCTAGAGTATACATGATCTGTCGTAAATGGGCTGAACGTTCCTTTAAAGAGCCGGACAACAAGCACCTCAATTGCCAACACAGACACTGATGATAAATTGGTGACAGTTGCTGAAGGCATATTAGGGCAAAGGGTGACCTGGGAGGGGTTTGTGGGTGCGGAGTTGGGGGTGGAGTGTACTGAGCTTGGTGGTGGTGGGGTGACAAGAAGCAGCAACAGCAGAGGAGGGGGGGGTTGATGTGGGGGGCTGGGGGTGTCCAGTGAGAAGGGTAATTTGGGGCGTCCAGAGTGAGGCGTTCCACCAGCAGTTGTCACTTCTGCAGCAGTCGATGGCACATGTGCTGCTCTGAGTTGGACCCTCTTTCTCGTCAGGACTGTATCCCTCTGTGATCTCTCACTTGGACTAATCTTTTTCAAATTAACTGGCCTCAATCCAGAATCCAGACTTTTATTTCCCTCTGTTTGTGTCAGAGCACTTCCATACCGCCTTTTGGCATCTTTAATCTTTGACGGTAAGAGCGACCAATCGAGACATCGCTGCTCTTAAGTGTATGTGTGTGTGTGTGTGTGTGTGTGTGTTTTCTCTGATGTAATTGGTTTGAATTGACATGAACGCCGCTTCGCTCTAAACCATAATTACTTCAAGAGAAAATGTCATTCTTGATGGCTGTTTTTTTAAGTGTTCACATTACTTCTCCTCTGGCGAAAACTAACATTTTTCAGCTTTCACATGCTTGATTTAAGCCGAAGTGCAAGAAGACAGTCTCTGAAATGTTCTGAGCTTTCTGAGCTCTCTAATCAGCCCGGGAAGCCATCGGCCGGTGGGGTGCACTGCTGGCGCCTCTGAGGACTTTAGATAGGGAGGAGTGCGAGCTGACTTGCTGTTGGGACTGTTCTCCATCATGAGCCGCCGAGCTGACACCTTCCCCAGCCCCGAAATCTGCTGCGAGGGGCTCGAGAGCAGAGGAGGGGGGGTGGGGTCTGCTGGGAAGATTTATGGTTGATAGCTTGTGTTGTCGTGCAGCTCATAACGTCACACCTGTTCTTTTTCTTTCTGGAATTGAAGGCTTACGCCACCATTACTGTAGCGAGCGAGTGTCATGATCCTCGCGCCCTTGACACCTGCTTACACCACTTCAAAAGTACACACTAATATAATGCTTTGAAGATGTGTAGTTTTTTTTTCACCGTGTTTGCTCTGCTTATATCTTGGTTTTTCAAAGTCAAGTCAGTCAAACAGAAAGTAAATAGCAGGAAGTTGTTTATCCATGTTCAGTCGCCTTGAGGTATTCTTTTAGAGCTTGGGAGATAGCTGCCTTATCTTCATTTACTTTTATAAGAAATGGTCTGTCTGCCTCTATATCCTCTGTAACAAATCTCCGAAGTGTAAAGGATCACTCTCACAAACTGCAGATTTGTGAGAGATGGATAAACGAATCCTCTGAGTGGCACAATGCGGTTGGCTGCTCACTAGACTCCAGCGTTTAATTTTGACATCATGACAGAAAATGAGTTGTCTTGAGGTTTGTCTGCACCTTTTATGATATTGTTTCTACAAGTTTATTGGTTTGCCTCCTGGCCACACTTCATAGCTAATCTCACCAAACAGTTAGTGGCGAATGCTTTAGATAGACAGGTGTTATGTGACTATACCAACAGCATTCCTCCTCCCACTCACCTGCGTTCATGAAAATAAACCTGATAGTACTTGTGATAAAATGGCTGTATTTAAGTGATCTCGTCTGACTGGCTCTTGTGTCTCATTGATGAAAACGTGTTCGACTGGTGATGACAAACTTTGCTACACACGCCGACTCCGGCGTGCACGCCTTCTGTCCTCGAGTGTCACATTGATGTCATCAGTGTTTTGTCTCGAGGGCATTTTTCTCCGTCACAGACCTTTTGTTCTCGCACCGCCGAAGATTGAAAACGATGGGAAAAGCTGTGAGGGAGGAAACCTGTAAACAGTCTTAGAAAGTTCACTTTACATTCCATAACCCTGTGTGTGCAGTTTATAAATGATCTGATCCGTAAGTAAGCAAGGGCCAAACAAGTATTCAGTAGGTCTTCATTAATCATAACTTCATCAAATACTCTCACTTTTATGAAATTGTGGATGTATAATTTCAGTTAATCGATTAGTTTCGGACTGCAGCTAAGGGTTATATTCACAGATTTAATGTGAGATTACTTTTTTTGATTTGTCATTTAATCAAAAAAGATCACAATGTTCCCAGAGCCCGAGGGATCATCTTCAAGTGTCAAGTTTTTCCAACTAACAAGCTAAAACCCAAAGATATTCAATTGACAATCATATAAAATGGAGAAAAGCTGAATATCGCAATCAGACACTTATTGGTATTTTTGATTTTTAAGTGGTTTAAACAATTATGAATGATTGTTAGAATTATTGGAGTCATTTTCCGTCAATTAATTGATTAATCCTTTGGATTTGGTTGGCAAATAAGCAGTTTGAAGACATCCTTTAGGGCTCTGGGAACTTGTGAAAAGCACTCGTTAGACTAAATTTAATTTAACAAAATAATCAATAGATTAAGTTGCTGCTCTACACTGACACAGGACAAGCAGCTGTTGCTGGGATTGAACCTGTGGCCTTTTACAGGACAGTCTGTCAAAACACAAATCAACCTGACCCCACTGGGTTCTTGGATTGAGTGCTTGGGTTTAATGGAATGGAATTAAATGGCAATCTAAAGGAGATATTCTGTTTTCAGGAGCATTTTTTGTCTCTTTTCTCTCTGACCTCTGGTCATTTCTGCTTTATATTTCACTCCTCCACTATGAGCTCTACTCCTGAAAAGATTAGCTGATCATCCGGAGATTAATCATTAACAATATTGATAATTGTTTAAGTAATTTAACAAGAAAAAAATACCAAACATTCATTGATTTCAGATTCTTAAATGTGAGGATTTGCTGCTTCTTTCTGTTTTATACCATTAGATATTTAATATCTTTGGATTTTGGACTATTGGTCAGAAGGACTGTGTATTGGCAAAAATCTGGCGATACAATACATATCATTATGGGGTTAAGATTCAATACATTGCGATATATCGCAATTCTGTAAGCAAGGCGATATATTGCAATTTTTATTATCTTAGGAAAACTGTTGTCTTTTTTATGCAATCAGAACAGAATTTGCATTTACTGTATCACAGTCCACTTTTAGGTTTTAACGGGCTCAGTTTTAAAGCTAGAGTGGAGATACTGGTATCATATGGAACTAGAACCCTAAGGAATCCATTGGTACCAACCATGTCATGTCATACTAGCTTGATGCGAAGGATGTGGCCCCTTGACCTCTGACCTCAAGATATGTGAATGTAAATGGGTTCTCTGGGTACCCACGAGTCTCCCCTTTACAGACATGCTCACTTTATGATAATCACATGCAGTTTGGGGCAAGTCATAGTCAAGTCAGCACACTGACACACTGACAGCTGTTGTTGCCTGTTGGGCTGCAATTTGCCATGTTATGATTTGAGCATAGTTTGTATGCTAAATGCAGTACCTGTGAGGGTTTCTGGACAATATTGGTCATTGTTTTGTGTTGTTAATTGATTTCCAATAATAAATATATACATATATTTGCATAAAGCAAGCTTATTTGGCCACTAATAAGAGTATTAAATACTTGACAAATCTCCCTTTAAGGTACATTTTGAATAAATAAAAAAAATGTGTGATTAATTTGCAATTAATTGTGATTAACTATGGACAATCATGCGATTAATCGTGATTAAATATTTTGACAGCCCTAGTTTTAAAATGTTTTCTTGGGCTCTGAGACATTTTTTCATTATTTCATCACATTTTATAAGAAAAACAAATTATTAATTAGTTAGCAACAGATTCATCTGTAAAAAACAATTTGAAGATGACATTTTACACACTAAATTATTAACCAAAAACTAATTGATAGTGCTCGCGGCCCTAATGAGCTCATATGATGCATTTCTCCAAAACTATTTCATTACAGTACCATTATCTTTTGTTTTTGTTTTTTTAGCATTGGTTTAAATCAGTGCATGAACAGTTACCAGGTGAACAGCTTTGCTCTCAACAGTAACAAGTAAACAGAAACATCCTCTCCTAACTGTGACATCTCTCCCTTTCATTGTTCCGCTAAGTCATCCATTCACCTCACATCTCTCAGGGATGGGTGTGCCTCGTGAGAGTGGGTTTAGTGCCTAACCTGACAGGTCAAACTGCATAGTCCACGTCGATGACAGGGCCAAGTCTCAGAGTCAACAACAAACCACACTACAAGTATTGTGTGACCTGCCAACAAGTCCTCTCTGCTCCACATTCCTCCTGAGCGGCTGGACAAAAGGCATCTATGCGTGCACTCACATGTACGTGCATGGGTGTATTACAGGTATAATGAAAGTATTTTTGTTGTATTCATGCCAGAGGCTATGAGCGCAAACGGTGGATCAGTGACAGTTAGGGCGCCCCGTGTTAAATGCGTGGGTGTGTGGTTGTTTGTGTTTGTGTTGGAGTGTGTGTACGTGCTAGGGTAGACTGCGGTATTGACAGCGGCCCGGCAGCGTGGGTGTGATTCACGAGCCGAGAGGCACAGATCTCTTCATCGCCCCTCCCATCCCCATCCCCCAAACCACCACCAACACCACCTCAGAAGTGCTGCCCTTGCACTGCATCAGCCCTCCCCTCTCTCTCCCACCTCTCCAAAGACTCACCCATGATTGGTTAAGAGGAGGAGGGGGGGGGGGATGGAAGGGGAGATCATATTCCTCTGCCAGGGTTGGCAGCGTAGACGCACAATCACAGTCACAAGCCAGGCTTCAGATATAAGGCCAGCAGCTCCTTCCCCTCCTCCACTATTTGTCACAATGCCCCCCCTTTCACTCCACCTGCTGACGCTTCTACCACAAAATCAGCCATAGGGTTTTGTTGATATAGTGAAGGTGCATGCTGGGTAAGCCTGAGTGTGGCGGGCGCCGTGTCCAATGGTTGCCCGGGAACATGCAGCAACAGGCTGTAAATATCCCACAGCTGGTGCTGGCAGAACACCCTCAAGGTTGGGCCGCAAACCGAGCCTCGCTGGGTCAGATGAGGGAATTCAGCAGCCCAGTTAGCCGCCAAATCCCCCACACCGTCCACACTCGACCACATCGGTAGTTCTGTCTGTGTACCGATGAGGAACGATCCCCATCAAGCTACCTTCCCCTATAAAACCTGATTCATGCTTACAGTTTACCTTGATGCTGGTGAGCTGCGTATGAACTTTGGCATTCATGCCTTCATGATGACGGTGACCCTATGTGCAGAGATTTGCAGCTTAAAGGGATACTGCAGCAATTTAGACACTTTCATAAAGAAGGGGTGCTCAAACGAGACTTGAAATCTTACTGGAGGGCGCGTTGTTTCAGGTACTGGTGAGACAACGTTGTTCAGAATAATGTAAGGAAGGACTTCATAACAATGGAAAATGATCACAGTGGCAACTATTTTATCGTTGGTTGCTGTTATCACAAGGAACAAAATCTAAATACGGCACTCGTGTTACAGAGTAATCTACCATGTCTTTGAAGCACAGGATTTCTGATAAAAATGTGATAACCTGATAACATCACTACGGGCTATTATATCAGATTTGACCCAGACTTCACCCTTTTACATTTCAGACAGTGGCCCGTCAGATTTGTAAGAGGTTAATTAAAAATTGCAAGTTGCGTTAATGTGTTAAAAGAATTAGTGGCGCTAAAACAAATTTTTGTTAACGCGTTATTATTAATTTTTTTTAAAAATTATTTTCATTACTGATTAATTTGTATAATATTTTCTAGATTTAATCATTTAACAAAATGTAAAAAAAAAAAAATAGAAAAAAAAATAACAAAATGGCCTGGGATGATGAAAATTGCTTATTTTGTCTGACCAACAATTTATTTTCTGTCAACCAACTAATTGAATAATCAACTAATTGTTTTATCTCTATCTGGCACATAACATAAAGTTCCCTTAACAAGGATTTTAGATTTCAAGGGTCTTGAATTTATTAACCTCACGGGAGTGCTCATGTTGATCACATCTTGTGACCGCTCAGTGCGCCACAACCTCCAACACCTGCTGATTTGATTTCATGTGATTCACAGTCGTATGAAGCCTCTGACGACATCATTTGTCATCTCATGTTTCGCTCATCACGTCAGACCGGTTTGAGTGAACACTGAGTGATGAATGAATATTGGTGAAATATTGATCCTCCCAGACTTCAAATTGGGGGGACAGATCAGTCATTTTGATAGCCCTCCTGCAGAGGTCATGACCTCAGCAGCTACATGCAGGCAGGTTGCCCTCCTCTTGAAACCTGAAGCCCTGAAGTCCCCTGCAGATCTCCTGCTAACTGATATGAGTGTTTTTCATCTGTCTCATCAACAGTTAAACATGATTTGTAAGATATCATGACACACAACCTCTGATATTTGTTGGACTGATCCAGCATGCCTTCGAGTACCATGTTTATTTTTAGGAGCAACTGATGTGGCCGCAGCATCTGTTCAATACAAAACCTTTGCTTGGACTCCTCTCATTTAAGCTGCACTATTAGCAATATTTGTCTATGCATCCATTCTTAATTAACATAAAACAGATTTGTTGCTGAACCGAGCAATTCGGTTTGACATGTGTTTAGATACAGGGTCTATAAGCTCTTACTAAAAATGATGCAGATAAAATGTGATTCAAAGAGGACGATGCACAGTTGGATTCAGCTCAGATTCAAATCTGATTTAGATCAGATTTTGTGATTTATATTTTTTTAAGTTTACAGTTGTACATGAATTCAAATATGTGAGCATTTACAGGCAGTAGCTTGAAAAAAAAATCAACACTTCCTCGCTTTTTGGTCATTTAAGTGCTAGCCAAGAGCCAAACGCCTGCCAAAAATGCCAACTGCCACACCAACATCCCAAAACAATGGCCAGTGATTCATAGGGCAACCTTTTGGAGGATGCATTTTTCGCTGAAATGCTGCTGAGTGGTTATTGTGTTCTTTGGTTCAGATTCAGTATTGAGTGTTGGAATCTGTCACTTTACAATGAATTTTCTTGCAAATAAACAGTTCAGGGAAAGTATGATTTACGAATTGTTGCTAGTCTTTGTGTAGTTGTTTGCTTTAGTTTGACATTCATCACACTTGGCATAAGCGTATGCATATTGAGTAGATGATGTTTCAGACAATCTGCATGACATGTGCATGACATGTGCACCATGCTCCATCCATTAAACCATACAGAGACCAGATTAGCCCAGGTTGCAGTGATCACAGTTTGGCCTGGTGTGGACGGTGCCGTGGGGGTCTGCAGTGGTCCCGCTTGGCAGATGTTGGTGCCGAGTGGTGATGGATTTCTCAGTAGTCCTCTGGCATGGCGCCAGCAGCTGAGAACCATCTTCACCCCCCCCCCACCTCCCCACAACTAGCAGCCCCCTGCCGCTGACTGTTATCTCTCTGCTCCAGGCTGCTCTGCTGCCACTTAACACACCAGGGCAGTAAAGGATGGACACGCAATAAGACACACACCCTCATGCAAATGCACAAACAGATAACACGCGCTTAGGCCTGACCAATGTATTGATCTTGTATTAGAGACTTATCATGTGGGCATACTGATAACGCTCCTCTAAAATCAATGAAAATCATTTTAGCACGATGACTGACTTTTTTCGGGGGGGCATTTGTGTGCCTTGGAGAAGAGGTGAGACGTCCCTCCCCAGGGCAGAGCGAGAGAGTTAGGGGTGAGGGGGTGGTGGATGCATAGAAGAGAGGTGAGATGCAATTTGCATAACATTTTATACTACTCCTTGGAGTAATAACTCTGTCGAATCTTAACACACACATCCATAAATCCGATTAGAAACCATAGAAAAAAGACCTTCCTTATATAATGATTGCAGAACTTGCCTGAGAATCCTCACCTTTTTTATTTGTCTTCAGTATCAAAGTAATCCAGTGATAGTTGTCTGTACATCCATGGGTGCATTGCATACAGGAACTGCTAGTACGTTATTCGGCATGCCTTTAATGGTGCCAGTTTGGCAAAACTGGGCTCAAGAGGGGGGTTGTTGTGGGGCAGCAGTTGTCTCGATGTTGTCTGAGAGCCCACAGTGTCAGAATTGTAAAAACCCTGCCCTAGACCAACCACAATAGCAAATAAATAAGTAAACCTTGAAAATATATTTTTAATTCCAGTCTATTTCAGATTTTGTTCTGCTCTAATTATCCCTTGTATCTGACCCACATATTGTACTGTATCAGTCAGGCCCTAGTGCGCACACACACACACACACACACACACACACATACACACACACACAGCCACATCGTCATCTGATTACATCACATCTTTCCTTGTAAACCAACAGAATGCCGTGTAGACTCAAATCACGTCTAACCCAAACACAGCAGTCTCCCGCTGCATTTTGTGGCATGTGAGTGGTTTGTTTTCTGTGTCATGACTCAGTCACAGCCCTGCAGCCTCTGACACACACAGCTCGTGGCACAAACATAGGTGGCGATGTATCAGTAATATCGAGGGCAGTATTAGCCTTGAGGACAGCCAGGCAGGTTGTCAGGAGGAAGGTCACCAGTTCACAAACCTCGACCGGCTGGGAAAATCTAGGTGACGTGCCCTTTAGCAAGTCACTTAACCCCTGACAGCTCAAAGGGAAGCTTCTTATTCTCCAACTAAAGAAGACTGTGGTGAAGACTGTGCGGCTTCCAGCTGTAACTCTGCAAAGCATGTTGTTGCTGAAAAAGCACATCCCTATGTCAACTTATTCTTCATGAATAAATGTCGAAACCCTGATATTGCCCTCGCAGCCTGTGGTTTTCCACCCACATCGTTGGGATAGAAGATTGAAGCTTTGAAATGTTTAACGGCCGTAGCAACAGATGTCAGGGATAATGATGCGATGCAACATTTTCTAACTGTTCTTTTATGGACTAATCTTTGTTGCAGGCTTCCTCGAGGCCATGACCTGATGTGCCCTCTCTAAAGCATAGTGGACATATTTGTACAGTAGTCTTTCTATTTCTTTTTCATAACGTGAACGTGGATTCTGTTATTGCAAGTTTTATGCTTTTTAAATAACACATTTTGTATCTTTCTAAAACGATATGTACGATAAATCTTCTTTTACAGTTCATATCAAACATTTATTGCTAATTTGTCTGATTTTGAAGCTGCTAGTGCAGATTTTGGTCGATATACCAAATCACATTGTCTAGGCAACCAAACACAACAAAACAACTCTATTGGCAATTTAATAAAGATGCTTTACAGAAATGGACTGAAGTGATGTACAAATGCTCTGCAAATGTGCTGAAGATTTCCTTTTTTTTATTACCTTGATACAAATGTGCATGAAAGCATCAGCATTAGACGGGGAAGAGAAGCATCACAGAGCTTTATCAAGAAATAATTGCCCGGTTTATCCGCAGCGATGATACAATTTCCATCAAGTCTTGATGGCTGTAATATTCCAGCATCTGTACTTAAAGGCTGTAGAAATGTAGAGGATGTAGCAGCTGTGCTTGAACTGTTTCCTCAGAAGCTCTGCATTCCTTTACTCCAATGTGTGCTTATATGTCCATATTCACAGAATCCAACTGTTCTAAAGTGGAAGAGCTTGTCACTGGCCCCTTGTGAAATAAACATTTTTTAGGCGGTCCCCAGGGTTCTAATCTGGGTCCGCTGTAGATTCCTAATCATCAGCGTTAATCTATTCATTGTCCAGAGCCTCTCTGTCACTCTGGCCTGCTCAGCGAGGCAGCAGACACACTCCAGGCCCTCTGCTTCCCGTGTGAGAGCAGATATTCGGCCTGACATCAGACATGGGAAGCGAGCTCCGGCAGCATGAAGGGTAAAAGGTCGAGTCTTGACCACCCCGGGCAGATAAAGCAGCCTTTTCATGTGTGATCAGCCCACAGCCTAAAGACAAATCCCTCGGCGAGCTGCCTTTGAACTTCACCGCAACTGGAGCGAGTCCCCCGCTCGCTCAGCGGCTAACGAAGGCTGAGAGGGAGTATCTTTATTATCTAGCTAAATTATACTACCAACACCTCTTTGCTGTGTGGATCGTGAAGCCGAATGACAAGAACGAGCACACCTACTCTTTTCAAGAAGTACACTAATGAGGTGATCCACGTAGAATTCAATACGCTTTACTGATCTCTCTTATTAAGTCTGTGCCAGTCAAAAAGGGAGGAGATGGTGATGAAGAGAAGCAGATGAGTCGAACATTGATTTTTAGAAAATGGTTGCGCTGAAGGGGCTGGAACCAGATATTAGAAAGAGGTTGCCAATGGTTTGTACATTTGGTTCCTGCAGCTCGCTGTAGATTTTCCATGTAGAAACCAGGCTCTCCGCTCTCTTCCATCAGTGCATAATTCATAAGCAACTCCTCGCCAAAGCAAAGCCAATTGCATCCACTCTAAACGAGCGTGCAGCGCAGCGCCCACAGCAGCACAAAAGGAATGTCAGTCTCATGACAGACTATTTCGCATTCTTTGTTTCATAAGAATGGATGTAACTGGAGGGCGTTCTTCTTCTGCTGCTCTCCCAGGTAGAGGGAATGCAAACAATGCTGGAGAGCTGGTGTGGTGTCTGAACTCACGCCTTTCCAGATGCTTCAGCACTGTAATGCTGCTACTTTGCTCCCACTGTCATGTGTGTGTGTGTTTGTGTGTGTGTGTGTGTGTGTGTGTGTGGTGCACTGTACACACAGTCTGTATGTGTATATATAGCGCGCTATTTTTAAAGCTGAACTACAAATAGTAGAAACGCGGCCTAAAACGGTCCTCGCTTCTGTTTTCATTCCTCGGCTGCCGCCTTCTCATTCATTCATGAGTTTGCATGAATTTGCAGAAACACTCTGGGCTTTCTTTTCTGCTTTGCCCTTTTTTGCAATTTGAAATTCATAATGTACCCATCCCCTGTTTCTGATCAGGCATTGTAGCATATCGCAGGCCACCCTTATTTCATGGTTAGTTAGATGCACGGCTGAATTAGACATGCCTTTTTACACTCTTCATCTTTCTCTGTGTCGCATGGAATTAGGTCAGCGTTTAGGTAATAAGGCATAATGTTATTACTGGATACAAAACCACATCGGCCAGATTGTCGTATGCCGAGTGTCATCGGTGGGAATCTGCCCACTCATACCTGCTTTACGGACCTGTCAGGAAACTATTATGAGAGTCTGGAAAATCATAATACGAAAAAGTACAAGAATTTGCTTTTCAGTCTCAACCATCATATACTTAGATGTTTGGCGCAGTTGAATGTAGAATAATTCCCATCTATGAAGTGCCAACTGTCACGCTGCTCTGCCAATATCGACGCAGATCATGTTAAACAGAAACTAAAACCTGTTTCCCATCAGGGAACTAGCACAGATCACGGTGGCGTTTGAAAATGGGAACTGTGTTGAATCCACAGACTCCTCTCTCTGCTTTGCCTTCGATTGGGGAATCGCATTCGGCATGTCAGGCGGCCCCGGCCGGGGCAGCCGGTTGCCGCGGGCGACCAGCAGATCAGTGATGTGGCGGTGATGCCTCTAATGAAGCTGACACAGCACAGCCTCCCTCCTCGCGGGCCCCCGAGGGCCTCCTGCTCTGCATGTAGCACTACAAACACTCCCCCCACCTCTTCATGTTTCAGCCCAATGTGCTTCTGATTTGATGGCGCCTCAAATACATAGCTGCATCATTTATTCTCTCGTTGTAGATGAGGGTCCAGGCAAAATACAATGTTTGTAGTAGCTAAAGTGGGTCACAGTATACAAACAAAGCCTCTCTCTCCCTTTTCTCTCTCTCTCTCTCAGTCTGATGAATGCCTCTGTGTTGTTTTGCAGGAGCTGCCCAGCTGAGGTGAAGGGGAGGGCAGAGGATCCCAGTTCAGCCTGAGTGTGGATGACCTGCCCCCGGAAACAGGACCATGATCTGAAGAGGGCGCCGCACACCGAACCCTGTTCTTCCTCTCCTCCTTCTCCCTATTTTTTTTTTTTTTTAAACCTACGGGGTGACAGCCTCCCTGCCCGGCTGCTTCCAACAGAGTCAGCGTGCACGGAGAGGACGAACTGAAGGAGACGAGACAATTTTAAGGAGGAAGAACTACAGCGACAGTCATCCGTGACCTCTGACCTTGCACACTCCCCCTTGCCCCTCCCACCGCCACACCGGAAACATGGGGAGGAAAAAGATTCAGATTCAGAGGATCACTGACGAACGCAACAGACAGGTTAGAACCAATTAAGTGAGGCAACAATGTCTGAATGTATAATAACTTCCTGATTTCACTTCAGTTAGCAGCTGCATCAGTGATCGGCAGCCTGATTAAAGCATCAATAACACTGAGACAGGTGACAAATTAAAGCTATGACCTACAGTAACCCCTTAAAGGGATAGTTTGGATGTTTTGAAGTGGGGTTGTAAAAGGTACTTATCCATACTCAGTGTATTTCCTACATGAGATGAGAGTCGGCGCACCCCCAGTTTGGAGAAACAGACAGGAGTACCAGCACAGGAGAAAAGCAATGTACTGCTGTGGACGGTCACAGCAGCAAAATGTATTTTAGACCCCTAAGAAAAATTAATATCCGTTTAAGTGTATGCTTTATGTAGGTTATTTTCACCGCTTTACCTCACCAACAGAATGCCCTTTGTGATGGGAAACTGAAGCTGTTATCTAGCTTCAAAGCCACCAGACTCCATTGACAAAAACAGTAATTTTACCTGCAGAACATGGGAGTTGCTGGTCTATCGCTGCCTCGATCGGTTAGTTTGTATTATTGTGTGACTTTTGTGTTTTAAAGGATTAGTTCAGATTCACCAACATCACACAGCAACACAAACTAACTGATCGAGGCAGCGGTAGACCAGCAACTCCCGTGTTCTGCAAGGTAAAATTACTGTTTTTGTCAAAGGAGTCTGGTGGCTTTAAAGAGAGCATAGATAACCACTTCAGTTCCCCTCAGTTACCTGAGGCTGGTGCTGCGTGCACATTGATATCGTGACGGGAAAAGAAAAGTAATTTTAACGAACGCGCACGGAGAAGCACCTTGAAGCCGCCCTCGTCAAGTGGATTGCTAATGCCCTGGCCATCCTGCATGCACGCTCGCGCTGCAGAGCCGGCTAAAAATGGCAGGAGAATTGGCAGTGAGCCGGTAAATAGCGAAGCGGTCCGTTTCATTACTTTGTATTCATGTAATAAATATACAAATGTCAATTAGATGGTAATCTGCATTAGAAATGATGCACAACAACAACAATTTGGTTATAATAATGATCTTATAGTGATCAATTTGACCCGGACAGACGTGATCACTGTAAGCATTTTCAACTGTACACTCACTATATAACCCCACTTAAAAAAATCCAAACTATCCCTTTAATACACGATTATGAATGCATATTAACACAAAACACCGTGCAGCAGCACATTTAGTGAATTTCTTAAAGGTTTCCTCATGATGGCGTCCATTATCGGGCTGAATCAATCTGATGTTTAACTGACTGGAACTCCCTGCATAACTACATATCCCACTCATACATCCTGTTCAGATCTAAGAAATGATCATTTCCGCTCCTCCACGACTAAATTCCACTGTGGTGAGAGAAAACTGTAACTCATGCGATAACAAATTCCCACAGGGATCCTTTTCTGCTTTCACATGTCCCATGTAGCATGAACAACCTAGTGGCTGTTCTCTCAGCAGTGCCACACTAGAACAATATAATAGCATCGTGTTTTATGAGGCTCATATGACTCCGCTAAGCAATCATGGGGTTTTTCAGACTGCCCCCCCGCCCCTTCCTCCCTACAGTGAAAAAAAGCAAGAAAGTATGATATTCCCCCTAAAAACAGCCTCAGTCTCTCTGGTTACATCAGTGGCATTGTCAGAGAGGATGAAAGGGTAAATGATCCATCTAAAATGAGTCAACTGGTAAATGGGCTTCGCTCCATTGAGCAGATTGAGTAATGGATTTGACGTGCCCACCTTCAAAAGCAGAGAGAGAAGAAAAACAAGACGGAGAGCGAGGCAGAGGGAGAGAAACAAGGTGTCTGGCTGAATAAGACCGGAGAAGTGTGAGAGCGAGCTGGCCGTAGGGTTTGGAAAATCATCCTCACTTTTCTCCTCATCAATCTTTGCAGGTTGCATTTCCATATAGGAGAGCAAGCGGAGCCTGCAGGGTGTCAGCGTAGTATGATGGCTTGTTATTCATCAGTACACAATTGGACATAAAGGAGGAAGAGGAGGAGTAGGAGGAGGGGGTTGTACTGTTTCTGGTCGGGCAGGCTCTGGTTAATGGAGCCAGCGTTTGTATCAGGTGTCGTAACAGTTTGTCAATAAGGTGATGCACTCTGTGGTAATACATGGTCATAGTGTCAGAATCAAAGATTACTCATTGACCGCGATCAGGTGATTAACGAGCGGCGAATGGCTTCTTTATCACTGCGTCGAACCGATCGGGGCGATGACATTCCGATGCCTGTATTGAACCAAAACTGCACATTTTGTTCTCTGCTTATCGGATACTTTTAGCAATTTACACAGTGAGACATGATTCAGTTCTTCTATCAGCGACATTCAGAGCAAGTCTGCTTTGTTTGAAGTGTAACACAGTAATAAGCTGGTGAAGAAATTAAGTGCTTTCTACACGCTTGCTCTGTGTTGCTTCAGCTAATGAACAGTGCAGCCTCTGAAAGGAATTTTTTTTGGAGTACATGCAGCCCGTCACCCTCCTACGTGTTGATTCAGAGATGCTGCCATAAGCTCCACAAAATAAACAGCGTTCAGAGTGTGGGCCCCGGCTGGAAACATGACAGCATCTCGAATACCACATTTCTTATGGAGACAAAGAAACACGAGGAAGAGCAGTGAACAGAATTGTGAATGTTTGGACTGATCTGATGTTTTTTTTTTTATTTTATTTTTGGGTTGTGTTTGTCATATCAAAGATAACAGGGAAAGGGTTAACTTTTCTCTCTGTAACAGTGTTCCTTCCAGAAATCAAAGAAACCATAAATCCGTAATCAATTTAATACCAAGCTGTGCAGCATCCAGCATAATCCAAAAGTATATCACACATAATTGTGAAGAGTTGTTTCAGGCATCAGCATTAAAAAATCCCGTTCATGTTCTGCATAGACAATGTTAGGTGACATAGTCTCAAAATATGAGTCTCTCCTGGTTGAATCATCCATACCAAAGATGTTAGAAAATATCTGGTTCTTTCATAAAGGGTCAAAGGTAAAAGAATGAGTACATAAAGCATAAAGAGAGAAGTCAACTCTGACCTCAGGAAGCATTTCAGTACGAAACAACTTATAATTATGTTTTGCCTCTACTAGCATCGACCTGAAGTTAAAGATTACACTGTGCACTGTAGAAACTGATTATACGTTCAGCAGTTTGAATCCGTTCACTTTCAGATTCGGTGTCAGTTTTGGATGAATTCGGCAACTATGGTGCAGTGAATTGGGCTCAGTTGTAAGAACTTAGTTTGCTCAGCTGAGGCTCATGGGTATCGTAGTATTTAGAGGCATCCAATCCAGACCACCATACCAAACTGAGAGAAAAAAAAAACAGAAACAAAGTTTAAATAATTACAACTGATGGTCATAACTTAAACCTATAATATTGGTGAGTTATCAGAAGACTCCTGTTTTTCTATCTTGAGAAACATAGAGGTGCAAAGTTGGAGCTGCATGTTCTGATTGTATCTGTTTCCAGGATAATATAACAATACTGCAAGTTTATATTGTTTCAAGCAGTTTTGCCATTGTTAAGTCACTCAGAAGAGCGAATCTGAGCTGCAGCTAACTCAAAATGCATAGTCGTTGCAGCTGGGAACACAACATGGCACTATTGTTGCTGAATTCACCCAAAATTGACCCAGAATCTGAACGTAAACTGATTAAAGCTGCAGATTGTCTCATCAGTTTCCCTCAAGGGCTGGGCAATTGGACGAATATATCGGCTATCAGAAATTGGCTGAGTCCATCACAGGTTGTTTTTTTTTATGTGATTTTTGTCATTTTATTTTGCTAATTTAATGGTCTGTCTCCTCAAATTGTGAGGAGAGATGCGGCCGCCTAGAGAGCACTTTTTTTGTGCGGCCGCGATGAGCACTTCCAGTTGAAAATCTTTTCATAAAGGCGCTGGTGTCTCTTTCTGCCAGAAGAAAAACGCTATACAGACACTTAACCGTCTTTAGTGGTTGCTCTCCGATCGATTTGTGCTGAAAAGCAACGTCAATTCATAATTCATCTTTGAAAACTACATCTGACTCTTTTTCAAATAGTGACGGACAGCTGCACAGCTTATTGCTTAAGTGGCTTATTATGTAAGAGTAGGCTATAAGCTGTAATCTTTCAGTAAAATTAGATCTTCACCGTAGATGTCTCCCGCCCAAACGCTCCGGTGGTCGGTTGGAAAATTTTAACAAATAACCCAACCCAATTTTCCACAATGTGTTATATTTAGCAAGTTAGCGTCATTGTAGCCTACGTTTCTGAAATGCATCTTTTTAATCATTGTTAACTTATTCTCATTCATTTTTTTATGTACATAGTCTTGTTCCTTTAACTTTTTATCAAAGAACCAGATATTTTTATAATTTTTTTGTAGTGATGATTCGACCAGGAGAGTTTCATGTCCATCCAAGCCTTGGAAATGTCCCAACTGTCAGTCGCCTAACATTGTCTGTGAGAAAACAGACGACTAAAATAACTTCTCAGTGTCGAGGATATCATTAATAGAAAATGTTGAAATGGGAGTTTACAGCTTAGAGAAATTCTTCCTTTCACTTTGGAACTTCACACTCTGGAGATAAGATCAAACTGTCACATTACACAGAAAAATAAAGCTAAAATGGCAGGCAGCTTTTTCAAAAGGTAGACGAGTCTTCAAGTGGAAAAGCAAGTTTCATCTATGACGTGCTTTTTTCACCACAAGCCTTCACACTGATACCAATACAGTGGAAACAGCTGAGTGATCACGGTCACAGTGATCAACCGCTTATATGATCAAATAGGTTTGGACAGAATCATTCCTATACAAGTGCTGTTTAAAAAATGTACTCATAGTAATCAAGCAGTCCGCTTACAGTGTTCATTTTGGGTCTTTTCATACATGACAACATATGGAAAAACATTTTAAAACTACGTTAGACTAACGTTAGTTGAATTTTTGTTTAGTTTTTTACTTTACTCTCTTGATACTTTGCCTCGTGGACCGTCTGCTTTCTGGCTGGATACCTGAGTCTGGCGCTGCGTGCACATTGATATCGTGACGGAAAAAGGAAAGTCATTTTCTCAGAATAAAAAAACAAATGCGCACAGGGAATGCACCTGCGGTTGAAGCTGCCCTCGTCTAGTGGACTGATGATGCCTTTGAAAGTGAAACTTTGCTGATCCTCAACCAGCTCTGTGGCGCACATGCAGACTGGCGTCCGTCTCCATCCATACCGCTACCAGGTGCTCGCCGTTCTAGCCGCTCTGCATGCACGCTCCCACTGCAGAGCCGGCCAAAAACGATAATGCCTCACCCTCGGTGAGGGAAAAGGCAGAAGAATTGGCAGTGAACCAGTAAATAGCAAAGCGGTCCATTTCATAACTTTATGTAATAAATATACAAATGTCGATTAGATAATAATCTGCATGAGAAATGATGCACAACAACAACAATTTGGTTATAATAATCGTCCGCTTATTGTGATCCATTTGACCAGGACAGACGTGATCACTATCAGCAGGTTCAACTACACCGCAAATCAGTGTGGTAGTGACCAGTATCTAGTTTTAACTGTTCAGACCTCACTGTGCGAGCGAGACTGTAAGCTAGCAAATGAAAGGGAGGTTTTCGCTACAGGAAACAGCGAGAGGAGGTTGCGGTTGTCAGTGGTGGTTTCCTCATCCATCTGCCACACAACCACAACCTCGCCAAGACACATACAGTCACACACATACACACACAAATGAAACCACTCGCCCCCTTTCTTTCTTTCTTTCTCTCCTCACTGAGGATGTCTTATTCTTCAGTTGCCATTGGTTACCTGGCAATTCTGTTCTTAATGTCAATTACCTCCAGCTTGTTTATCCTTTGTGGCAAACAGGGGGATCGAAACCGAGGCCCAAAGTCACCACCCCGCTGCCTACTTTTTTCTAAGAAAAGGAGAAGAAAGAAAAACGGGCGTTTTATTGAGATGTTTGGAGTCATTTTGTTTGTTTTCAGCGCTTCTGGGTGACCTTATAATTTGTTAGGAGAGCAGTTGTTGTTTGCAGTGGCTTGTCTCTTCATCACCAACCGCTCTCATCATCCTGCACAGACGTAATTTCCTCCCTTTCCAACATCGCCACATAATTTATCTGCTCATTCTGCGTGTGAGAGAGAGACTGGAGGAGGAGGAGGAGGAGGAGGAGAGGAGGGGAGAGATATGTAGATAGGCAGAGAGATAAAGATGGGGGGCGAGGGAGGTAAGATGATGGTAGCAGTGTGTGATGAGGTGGGAAATGGGGGGCGGAGGGGAGCCAGGAGGGGAGTCGGTTGCCCATGGATACGACCCCGATATAATTTGATTTGTGGCAGCAGGAAGCAATGAGTGAGCGAGCGCGAAAGGAGGGAGGGGGAGGATGATGGGGGGGAAGAAGGGAGGGAGGATGTGGAAAAAAAGAGAGAGAGAGAAGAGAGGAAGAGAAAACGAGGGCGAAAAAATAAGAGACGAAGGAGGAGGAAATAGAGAGAGAGAGAAGGAGGGATGAGAGAGGCTTAAACATGTCGGGCACCGAAGTAAAAAGGAGCAAGAGATATGAGAGATGGAGCGATTGCGAGACAGAGAGATGGGGAGAGATTGAAGGTCTCACATGGCTGCTTTGCTAGCTTTCATCTTCGATGTCTCTATCTTATCTCCACCCCTCTATCTTTTCCTCTCTCTCTCTTTCCTTATTCAATTCATTTCAATTACATGCAGTTCAAACCTGCGCTGCTGGCAGAGCAGCCAAAGAAATGCAGTGTGTATTAGTGCAGGTAAACCACAATTACAGGGAGCAATTCATTAGTGTAATATCAATGCATCATTAATACATTGTTTTGCTAACAGTATTATTACAGTACAGTATTATTACCATAAATAGAAAAGATTGGCCTCTGAACTCAGTTTTACTTTTACCTGTTAATCTGCTAAGTTTGCTCAACGTATCCTCATCCAATAGTTCGTATGATATCTAACGAAAAGTTACTCCTCAGTCCAACGAAAAATAAACGTCCATCTTCACAGGAAACAACTTTGTTAGGTTTAGGCAAGAAAAACACTTAGTCAGGTTTAGGAAAAGATCGTTGTTGGGTAAATCAACATTGACTTCTGGTTTCACACGGGACACGAACACCAGTCTCCTGGGTGAAAGTCCTGTTTTTTTCACTTTTTAAACTTCCTCATTCACAATTACGTGGATTACATCTAAATTGATTTCATGGGATATATACGAATTACGGTGCGTTTACTTTTTCGTAGGTATAGCTACGAACACAGTGTTAATTTTGGAAGCTATTTTAGATTTAGTCTTAGTCTTAAGACAAAAATGTTTATTTGTTTTAGTCACATTTTTATCCTTCATAGTTTTAGTCTAGTTTTAGTCGACAACAACTCAAAACATTTTAGTCGCTGAAAAGTGATTAGATTTCAGTCAAAATGTTTTCTCTTAATTTTGACCGCTTTTTTTGTTTATTTTTGTTTAATCTTAGTCCTGTTTAGTCATCAGATTCTAGGCTATTGAACATTTCTGTCATTTTAGTCAAACTTATTTCACATACAATTATATCTTATCGTTATCTGATGAAAAACGCAGGTTGAATGATTAAGAGTGCAGAATGCTTTGCAGTTAGCACCCACCAGTCCGTTATGAAAGCCGATCCGCCCACCCCACGTGTAAAAATATGCGTTACTCATCCAGCCGACCTGACCCGCAAACTGCCAACTTTATGCATTATAGTACCACAATACAGCAAGCTACATAAACTACATTTTAGTCTCGTCTTTTTTCGTCAGCGATATTGCATGTTTGTTATCGTCACGTTAGTGTTTAATGACGTCTGTGGCATCTCGTCATTGCCTCATCTTAGTCATGGAAAAAAAGGGCTGAACATATTTCGGCATAGTTTTTGTTAATGAACTGTTCCAACGGTGTATGAGAACAGCCTAGTTTGCTTGTTCTTAAAACAATTGTTATAAGTGCGGTCTGCGATCACATACTTTGGTGCAGACACCAAAGAATGCTGCACTACAGGTCCCGCCCCCTAATTAGTGATGTCACGGCAGGTGTTTTAGTCATGTCTGATGGAAAATGTGTTGATGTCACTTGTGGACGTGGCCTGAAGAGCAGCATGCTTGGAAACCCTTTTAACGCCATCAGTTAATTCCAGCATCCCATCTGTTCACACACTTCTTACTTGCATTCCTGCCATATCAAACACCAGATATTGTATCGGTACCTGAAGCTTCTCCTTCTCTCCGTTTCTTAATCTTTCTGTCTCTCTGTGTGTTTGTGCAATCCTGTGTGTTTAATCCAAACAAACCCAAATCTCCCTGGATTGCAAGTAGCAGTTGGTTATAGCAGTGAAGCACTTCTAAAGCCAACCGGGAGACAACAAGGGACCCGGTGCTTCAGCAACACTCCCAGTTCTGTTCTGCTTGTTCACAACTGAGGGGGCTCGTACTCTGTTTGTGTGTGTGTGTGTGTGGTTGTGCGTGTGCGCATGTGCGTGTAAAAGAGAGAAATAACGTGTGACAGAAGGAGAGTGTGGAAAAGAGAGCGGGAGAGAGTGTGTGACATAGAAAGAGAGCATGAAAAAGAGCATAACAGAGTGTGAAAACGACGAGGAGAATGAGTGTGATGGGAGAAAAGGAGTGTGTGTGTGTGTGCAAAATACAAACGGAGAACATGAAAGAGAGCATGTTTAGACACTCTGTCTAGAAGTCTGTTTCCTAAAGCACAAAGTAGTGTCATACAATCAATCCTGTTTTTTTCCCCCTCAAATACTCCCTACTGCAAACTGTCAGCCTGAATGCACGACTATAAAACAGCAATTTAGGGAGTTGAAATGCAAGAATTGCTCAAATGATACGTCTCTTATTGAGGATGATCCCAAGTTCAGCCTTTAAGTAATACTTCAACATTTATTTGACGACAAGAATTCAGGAAACAGACTCCTGTCCACTGTCCAACCCTGCCGTCAGTGGAGTACATCAGGAACTTAACTGAAGCCGATTGGGGTAGTTGCATGTTGAGACACTTTTAATCAAAGTTTTTATTATGTATCATGACTTTTTTTATGGTATTGTGGTCATCTGACAGCAGCAGCAGCAGAAAGATATGTCACTGACAACACATGTAGGGTGTGAGCAGCTTTAGTCAGACACAGTCAGCCTTCACAGAGAGAGTCGAAGGAAACAGTTGTTGCTAGTAAGCCTGGCCTGTTTGTGAGAAGGTTTAATGTCTGGTTTAAGTGACTGTTTATTTTTAACTGAGCTTATGTGGTTTGGGTTGAATTTGGAGGGAAAGAAAGATGGTTATCAGTCTGTAGTTTTTGTAAATGTTCATTTTCCATTTGTTAACACTCACACCCTGTAGTCCTGCAAGACATTGTTGGCCCTCTGAAAATTAAAAACTCTGGGCCCACATCATCTAGGGAAAAGGGGCGGCTTCAAGACATATTTTTCTTAAAACAAAAAAACAAAAAATGTCAAAAGGGTGAGGTAATTCCTCCGGTCCCCAGTTCAGTTTTCCTTTTATTTGAAGAATATTCTTGAAATGAGTATCAGTATTGTGAAACATGACAGGATAAGACAGACTACACTAGAAAATGACATTTTAATTTGTTTTGGGGAAAAAATATGGATTTTAAATGAGATTTTTTGCTGTGTTTGTATCATTTATTACTTGATTAAAAATGACACATCTTCTTTTCTTCTTCCCCCTCCTCTTCTTTTTATCTCCCTCCACCAGGTGACGTTCACCAAGCGGAAGTTCGGTCTGATGAAGAAGGCGTACGAGCTGAGTGTCTTGTGTGACTGCGAGATCGCCCTCATCATCTTCAACCACTCCAACAAGCTGTTCCAGTATGCCAGCACCGACATGGACAAGGTCCTGCTCAAGTACACCGAGTACAACGAGCCGCACGAGAGCCGGACCAACGCCGACATCATCGAGGTAAAGCGTGGGAGGGTGAAACAACGGGAAATAATTGCCTAAATATAACACAGTGACATTGATTTGACCACGTCTTTTGTCCATGAGTCAGAAAGTCCGCTGCACTGACTCCCTGTTAATGAAGGATTCAATACTTTTGAAACATTTTCATTCATAGATTGTGTTTTATTGTGTGTCAGTGAAAGTAGGGAAATCAGTTTGCTGTGGTGTTTATCATGGTCTTTGTTGGTGCGTCCCACCAATGCTTGGTACTAAAATAAGACTTTATTTTGCTCAGTGGGATCTTTAAGATCTAATCTTGGCCAGACCAGTCCAGAGTGTGAACCCATATCTTTGGTCCAGGATGATCTGATGTCTAACTTTAAATCCAGCCCGGTCCTGTATAGCTATGGCTGACTTTTTTGTTTTTAGTTTTTACCAAAAATGATCTGTTGAAGCTGATTTTCTCCTGGATTTTATGTCCTTACATGCCCAAACGTTGTTGTGTTTCCTGCTGCAAAAAGACACCACAGTTAGAACAAATGAGGTCACCTTGAATTAATAGTTTGACATTTTAGGAATTATGCTTATTTACTTTCTTGCTGGGAGTTACTGTAGATGAGAAGATCGATGTCACTCTCATGTTTGTCTCTCTAAATACAAATCTAACAGGTTTTCTCTACTAAAAACAAAGTATAAAAATAGTTTTGCAGATTTGGACAGGGCTAGGCGAACTGCTAACTGTCCCCTTGTTTCCAGTCTTTATGCTAAGCTCACTGTCTCCAGCTTCATATTTAACAGACAGATATGAGAGTGGTATCGATCTTTTCATCTAACTCTCGGCAAGAAAGTAATTAACTGTATTTTTCTAAATGTCCGAACTATTCCTTTAAGAGGACAATGGGGAGAAAATGCAAATGTAGACCAGTCAATTCCAGTTTGGTCTTTTCCAGTCCGGTCCAGTTCGGAGTTGTTGAGTCCAGCCTATCCCAGTGTTGTTTATGGCTGTACTCTGGCTTACTGCCTGCTAGCTTGCAGGGAGGGCAGTGGTAGGGACAGCTGGGCCTCTCCCCTCCTCCCCCTCCACCCCTTACCCCTCTGGCATCGGCCCCGTTGTTACCCAGAGACCTCTCCAACAACAAAAACAACAACAACAAGCCAAAGGAGGAACCAATCGGAAACCACCTTGGCACAAAATGGCCACCAGATAGAAGAAGAGCCTGTCGAGCGGCTGAAAAATGTTTGATCATTTGCATATTGAGTGGAAGCGGGGTCAGTGATGAGGTTAGGAGAGAAGGTGTGAGGCCAATCATTTAGTTCCATTTTTATGTTTTTGTAATAGGAGTACATTTATTTCCTAACGTCTTTCCACCCTGTGGGGAAAAAGCTTCTCTGGATCTCGTCAGGCGAGCACGCAGCACATTCACATGCCTTGCTGACCCTTTTATACATAATGGCCCTCTCATGAATTGAACACGAGATGGTTAGGTATGATTCAGCGAGCCGTGTACACTGCAGTACAGCACTTAGGCCTCATATGGAGGGGTCGACTTAAAGCTGGATCTCGCTTGGCTTTGAATATTTCTCTCACTTGTTTTCACACGTTATTGCTGCAGGAGTTCATGATCGGTCCACCACAAACACTGTCAACATCAAGTCACCGCCACAGCTTTATTGTCATGTCGAAAAACTCAGGTTTAAGTCATAATCCAACAAAAAACACACAGAAAAGCAGAAAAAAAGTTTCCAAAATGAGATGGTCAGCTTGTGAATAGATTTAGGCCAATAAAAGACTGAGTCACAGAGTCCAGATCTGTTTCCACACAAGAATCATATGCATTTATGAATTACTCAAGAATTTCAGACTGGAAAATGTTGTCAAATTGGTCACATTATTTTGAAATAAAACCATTATTTGCACATCTGTAATCAGGGTTAAATTGTATAAAGTAATATTGGTAATTATCTAAAATATTGATTATATTGTGAGTGAATCCTCAGGACTGCTTTTATCAGCTGCTCCTAAACTCCTGCATTATCACCACGGTAAACAAGTGAGAATATTCCAACAGGATAAAAATATCAATTTCAAACATTTGTTCTCTGCCAGTTTTTGATTTACAGCCCTTATGAACAAAGCGATACCTACCTGTATCCCAGGAGCGGTGAACTTTGACACCAAATCATTAGTTGTATTTCCCCCTTTTCAGGCTGTTTTATCAAATATGTTAGTGGAAGAAGCCCAGAGGCTTCAAATATTGTTTGATTCATCTCATAAACCCCTGGGAGGCTCCTCCGACCTCTAACTGCTGCTTTAAGGCATCCTTCTTTTCCAAGTTGTTTGAAACTATCCACAAACCTCTAAATCAATCGCTAGCTAGTGAGCTGGAGGTGTTTCAAATACAGTTAGTTTAACCTTTTTTTCCACTGCAACTTTCCCAGGACCCTTTTTAGGATATGAGGAACCTTGTTTTAAAAAAAATAATTACCATCCTTATCTAGTGAACAAGTCGACGTACTGTTGAGAACGGAACCCGGAAGTTTCACTATCGTTCTCCATACATTTCAAACTGAAAAATTAGGGTCTAAATGTAGTTTCCGCCCCCCCCAAAAAAGTGCCTGTTCTGGGGGTAGTATTTTGCAACGACCCAGGAATAATCGTGGCTGAGATTACTCAACTTGATGTCAATGATTGGTCAAACATACGCTACTGCAAGGTTGATACAACTTGTTCAACTTCCATTCACACACAAAGCAAGCAATGGTTTCCAGGACTAACTGGCCTAGTAGACTTTTAAGCCGCATTTCCAACAACAAGTTCCTGGTCATTTTAGTCCTGGGACTAAAAGGTTCCTTCAGCCCATTGTTGTCTGCGTTTCCAAAACATGCCAAGATTAGGCAAATTACTTCGCTGAAAAAGCAACATGATGTGGGAGGGCGGTCGCCAAGCGCCACCCTCCGGTGCTGAGAAATGAAGCCAACGCGGAAGTTCCGAAAACGGCAGTTTTTCGAATTGCCACTTGATCCTAATTTCCCCATTCATGACAACTGTACAGGGGTGAATTTTATATAAATTCTATTAAGGTTTAAAGTCAGGCATAATTGAGAATGTGGCCGCTTTGAGTGACAGGTAGATGCCGTACCAGGTCGCTAGCTGCTAGCTGTCTGCTCTGCTGCGTCACCCTGCCCGCCTCAGATCCACCAACGATTCACCTCTTTCCTCATGTTTGATTAGCTGGGAGTTATGCTGTGTCATCACTGCCAAGATGGCGACGGCCGGAGCCACCCATTTAAAGCTTCACAACAGCTCTTCAGAAACAGAAAAAGACATCACGGAGACTGGGTCGATATTTTGTACAGTCTATGTTGTTGCAGGGGTAAACACACTATACAGCTGCTAAAAACCATGTTGAAAAAAAAATATATAAACCTTGGTTTTGTCTCACTGCGATGACATTTACTGCTGCATATTGGATATAATGAATGAAATGCAGCAGTCTGTCTCCACAGTAAATCATCTGTTGAGTGTTTGATGGTTATTTATTTATGCTTTAGAACGTCACCGCCACAAAACAATAACGCTCTCATTCTCAGTCTATTTCAAAATGAGTAGGGAAGCCAGTAGGAAAGCCTAACTTTACTTTCAAATGTTATCAAACAAAGAGAAATGCTCGCCCCTCATACTAAAATGGTCCTAAATCGATACTGGAATACTTACTTGTTTCATGAATGAAGCGGTACACGAGTTGAATCAGCGGCGCTGTGCGTGTTTGACCAATCAGAGATGGTCATCCCTGCAAACTCCACTCTGAAAGTTCCTGTACTTTCAGAAAGCACTACCCCCCAACCAGGGCTTTTTGGGGGGTAAAATGTATCATGTGTAAATATATTCCTAATTTAGACCCTGGCCCCTGCGGTTGAAACGCAATGAGTTCCTCAAAATGTTCCTAGTCCCTGGGGAAAGTTCCTGCGGTCAAAAAGGGGCTTTCCTAGTGTAGTTCCTGGGACTGATGGATGAAGTTCAATAAGGGCTGAAATCTTAGTAAAAGTGTTGGTGAAGCAGTTTTGGATTTGAGTGGGCAGAAGGTAAGACTGAGGAAGCAGAGTTTGGTGCTATGCCCCCCCCCTCCACACACACACTGTCACTTCCGCTCTTCCTTTCACTCTTCTTCCTCTCTTTCCTGCCTCCTAATCTCCTGATTCACTCGGTCACGACCATTTCTCCCTTCTTTTCTTATCCTTCTCTTTCTGTCTGTCTCAGAGTGTCAGCAGTAAAGCCTTTCTGGAGGCTGTATCTCCAGCTGCAGATGGCTCTTAAGTGTATGCATGCGTGTGTGTGTGTGTGTGTGTGTGTGTGTGTGTGTGTGTGCGTGGGTGTGTGTGCGCGGGCCGTGACAGGGCGTTGGGCTGCTCCAGGCCACATCAGCTCAAGCTCCACTGGCCCTGTTTGTGTGCGTACATGTGTTTGTGTTTTCAAGTGTGTCACTCTGTCTCTTTCTCTTTCTTTTTATGTGTGTGTATGTGTTGCGCGCGCATAAGTCCACCTCTCTCTCCCTCTGTTTGCACGCTCTGCAGCAGTCCATGAGAGCGCCTCATACAATATTCAGTCCTGGTTAGCCTCTCGGTTGTGTGTCGGCTTCTATCTGTGTGTGTCCTACATGGGAGCTTCCCTCCTATACCGGCCTGTATAGTGTGCTCCTACACCTCCCACCTCCCACCCCCACCCGTCCTCTCTGTAGGCCAGGAGGCATTTAGCAACTTTCTCCAGCGTTTGTCCTCAGCTGTCCCCTCTGCCAGATGTGCTGCAACGCACGCCTCGTTGTTAAGCGGGTGTTAGTGTCGTCTGCGCCAACCATTTTTCCATTAATCCTTACCATTTCGCATTTGCGGTGGCATATTGAATCATAGAGACTGGAAAAATTCCTCAAAACCTACATTTGAGAAGAAAATAGCTGAACTACACTGCAAGTAGCTATACCAAAATGCTAACAGAACAATATTTAAAGCTGCAGCGACATATTTAAATTAATAAGCATAAGACATGTTTTACTGTATACGTAAAACCTTAATACTGTATGTAAGTAACTAGTAAATACAGCCATCACATACATTTAGTGGAATAAAATGTGTAATATTCAGCTTTAAAATATAGTACAGGAAACATTCAAGTACCTCAAGGCGCTATTTAAAGGATAAGGCTGGTGTTATTCAAAATTATTCTTGATTTTAAGAAATCTTGTTAAAAAACGGTACATTAGTCCGTTTCTCAGGACTTTCTGACTTCCAGTCTGTGAACCATTGGTTCCTACGGAAGATGTAGATCTTTAAAAATGTCTCACAAATGTATAGTTTAATTTTTTTAAAGGCTCAGTAATTTCTTAAAACAACGTGCCACTGTAGTTTTTATCAAACGTTACTCAAACAGGAGGAAATAGTGCATTTGTTGGGGACTATTGTCAGCTGTGGAATAATGAGATTATTGATAATTTGTTCTTTGATAGAGATTATATTGTATATTTTATATATTGGTGTAGGGGGTATAATACCTTCACTTCCCTAGAAGGCTTTTATTATAAAAACACTGGCAGGAAGTGTTGATTTCAGTAACACTGAGAAAGGGTGGTGAAGCAAAAAATCGATCTGAATTAATTGGATGTTTTAGTTGTTATCTGAGACTAAATCATTATTTGATTACTGGCTTTTATTTGATTTGTCTCTCAACATCTTATTCATCCCCATATTTGTTTTTTTATAGCGTTGTGCGTTTTAATGTAGCGGGAGTTTTATTTTTTTTTGTTTGGGTCACATGGAAGCATGTTGTTCGTGACACTTGGCATTGAGGAATTCAGAGTAGAACAGCCAACGCGACGGTATGGATGGATTATATGATAACTGTTCGAGTCACAAGATTATCTGCAGTGGCACATGGTGTAACTTCGCCGGTCGAGGACAGACGTACTGACTGAGTGACACACAGAGAGAGAGAGAGACGTAATTGGATAGTCACAAAATGTGCCCATTTGCCGCTCTGCCTCCGTGAGTCTCTCCAAGCAAGTGCTTTTGAGTATAAATTATGAAGTGTGGATTTAGTCACGCAGGCCCACACACACACTCTCATACGTGCACGCACATACACACTCGAGTGTTTTTGGTTTGTGTATAGTCACCCTGTATGTACTGTACATGCGAGCTGCAATGTCCCTGTATGCTTAGAAGCACTTAAGTTTGTGTGTGTATGTGTACATGGACTTCATCACATGGTTAGACATTCCTACACTCCAGTGCAAGGCTGAGAGGCAATACATATGCACACACAGCCTCTCTCTGAGATGCACGTGCTGCTTGAAAGAGTGTGTGTGTGTGTGTGTGTGTGGGCAGACTGCCTCTCCTGCCAGGATGTGTTAATCCGCTTGACTGCAGATCCCAATCAGGGCAAGGGAAGGAAGAGAGCGAGGGACAGAGGGAACACGAGCGAGCGAAATGCTAAAAGAGCGGCGATGAATAGGCGAGGAGAGAAAGCAAGATGGGCGGAGAAGGGGGATGCCCTTTTTTTTTTTCTTCTTTTAAGCAGCTCAAGGAAGGCAGATCTCTCTAGCGAGCCTCGCCGCAGGGGCTTAAGGACTTTGGGCGCCGCCCCGATCCTCCTGGGTCGCGACCGGGGGAGCCTCACGTATCGCAGAACACCACTTGACATGATTCGCCCCTTAATAGACTGATTCTGTTAGCCGCCATGATAGCCTCCACACGTCCAACAAAAACTACACGACCCCAAAACTGTCAAAGGGTGTTTTCAACTCTCTCCAGACCTCTAACCCCCTCCGTGACCCCCCCGCCGCCAGCTCACACTCAGGTTGAAGGTGATGCCTCTGTTTACCTGGAAATGCTCCCTCTCAGATAATCCTGCTTTGCTGTCCCAACTCTGAGGACCTCCTAAGACCTGTCGCATCCTGAGGTCCTAATCTGGATTTGACGAGGTCACCTGTCCTTACACATACGTGATTGGTAAGCTTAGGTCAGCTGATCACTCTCACTGGGACTCGTTTGAATGAAGTTACATTTATATAAACAGGCCTTTATCACAGGAAGACAAGCCTGACAAACTCCAACTAATGAACACTCAATCAATAACCAAAATGATGCAGCCAGCCAGGGCACCGAGGTCATGTCCTCGGTTATTATTTGGATGATACGTGATGTAATAAGGAGTTCACATTCTACAATTAGATATAAAACATTACACACACATATTTATTTGTCTAAATGTCTTAAAATGTGACTGTTTTTAAGGCAAAAACTACTACAATTCTCAATACCTGGCAGTGTAGAGAAACAACCTTAAGACCATAATATAGGGAGATATCATTTACAAATATATTTGAACATTTTAACCATTTCAAGAATATGGTATTTTGTGATTTACAGAGTTTTTTTAGTGACCAGTCAAAAGTTTGTGAGGTGCCTTGTGCTGGACTCATGACATAACTATTTCACACAATGTTCAAACAATATAAAAGAAAGAAAATAAAAGATACAACACTTGATAGCATGTATGTAACAGGCCTAAATAGCCTGCCGGAATCAACCCAGTCAGGCTGTTCTCGTACACTTTTCGTAGCTAAACCAACGAAAAGTAATGCACTGTAATTCAGCTATAACCCACGTAATTAATTCATATGTAACCCAGGAAATCATGAACCAGGACAGGTGACATAGTATAAAGAGTGATAAAGTCCGTGTAGGGAAGAGTTCGGGGTGGATGGTGGGTCTAAAAACACCAGGAGACCGCTGTTCATGAGTGAAACCAACGTTTACTTTTTTAGTAAATTCCATAATTAAGCAACGCCACTTGAGTCGTTTTTTAACCCAAACTACAATCTTTTCCTTAAACCTAACCAAGTTGTTTTGTTCCCTTAACTTAACCAATACTTCAAACTAACTTATTTTAAACCAAACGATCTTTTCCTAACCTGAGGATACGTTGACTCAGCACCACCAACAACTTATTTAGACATTTTAGAGGTCACACACACAGGGACAGTATTCAATATTATGATTCCATCAATATTTTAGAAAACAGACTCATAAAGAGGCGTTTTAAAAAAGACATCTGATCTTTTTATGTCTGCTCTTAGCTGCATTAACAGTTTGATTCTAAGGCAAGGTACAAAGGTGAGTCATCTTGTGTCATTGTCTCATCTGAGTGAGTTAGAGGGTTAATTGAAAGTAATTTCTCCTTATTACAACAGCATTTCCGCAGCATTTCAAGGTCAATGACTTCACATAGATGTCTTCTATAGCGATGTCATTGTGCCACACACTCTTGAGTGTTATGTTCTGAACTGATATCTCGCAAAAATGATTAATAGACCTACAATGAAAAAGGGCCAAGACTCCATTAAAAAGATATTAAGTGCTGAAAGTCCTTGATTGACGAATTAGTGACTCATTTCCAAACTCCCTCATAATGTAGAGATACTGAATGATGAACACCCGGCACCCACCTCATAAAAAAACCAACAAAAAAAACAGACATTTTGCATTTCTGAAACAAAAGTCTTCATTAATGGACCGCCACCCTTTTGTTCAGCCTCCATGAGTGCAGACAAACGTTCACCGATCAGGGCTCGAGATGTTATCTGTTTTGGCTGACGTCCTCTGTAACCAAGCAAGTCGTCCCGAGGCCTCCCGAGAACCAGGAGCAGAGGTCCATTAACCTCATGGATAAAAGATTCCAGTCAGAGCTGGAGGGAAGAAACTGTCAGAAGAAGAAGAAGAAGAAGGATGCAAGTACACAAAACAAAACAGGCTGTATGATATGTCCAACTTGACAACCTGATTTGTTTATTATAAAAAGTCACGAGTCAATAATGGACAAAAGATGATTCAGTATAAATCAGTTTTACATTAACATTTAATCATTCGTCTCTTCAATTAACGCAACATTAATTCTGTACACGAAAAAGCACTAAAACAGGGAGTGTGACTCATTTATTGAAACAGTGAACATAACTTGCTAGATACTTTTCTTTGGTCTTTCTTTCCTATTTTTTGGTTTACCGACGGGTGACATTTAAAGTTAATTTTAGACATTTCCGAGTAGTGCGTCCGTGTTTATTGAGCAGTAAACGAGACGGTTTCCTGTTGTCTCACAGCTCGGTAGGTTAGCGACACAAGAAACAACAACTGCTGATCTATAATACAACATCTGAGCAGCTCAGCAGCCGGCGCAGTGGAGAGACTGTGGACATGATGTCCCATATGACTGACTGGAGGAGGCTGTGTGTGTCTTGTGTCTTTTGTGTGTGTCTAATGCAGTTGTATGTGACACGCTACAATGGGACGTGACATTACATTTTGCTTTGTGTTAACCAGAGCTGAGCTAGAGACTCTGCCTGCTACATCAGTCCTTCTGGATCCATATAAAGTACACAGTCATTATCCAGAAAAACACATAAACACACAAAGATGCGTATGTAAGAAAAAAATGGATTCTCACACTGCATTAAAACTCCCCAAACTTTAAGCCCACTGCGACTCATCAGGCAAATGGCCAACAGGACAACCTGACTTTCTGTACCAATACCTTGAGGAATGTAAATATGTGTTTATCTATAATTGGCAAAATTGTGATTCAAATTAGGAAGAAGAAGAAAACAACATTAGGAATCTGAGCAGGCTTTTGATGCCAACTTTCAGTACCTCAGTTTTATTCATACAAAATCACAAACCTGCCACAGAGGGTTGCACAGTCTGAATATTTTAGTACACCCTCTATCCTTAGACCCCTCTGTTTAGAGAAAGAGAAAACTCCACAAAGCCTTTAAATGGGAAGAAATGTCAGGAAGAGTAAGCAAAAAGGATCCCTCTTCCAGGGTGGACAGACATTTGAATATGGAGAAACAGAATGACAATATTATAGGACCACCCCCTCTCAGTCGATTAAGCGACTAATTGGTCATAGTCGACTAAGATTTATTTAGTTGATTAGTCATTTTTTAAGCTTTTTAAGAAACTTGTGAGCATATCTCTGGTAAACACAAGATTTAAAGTGATGCTTTTGTGTGATTCTTTGTGGAGGAACTCAGTTTTACAGATCTGTCGATTAAATCAACTAATCGATTAGTCGACAAAATCATATGAGTGTTAGTCGACTTAGAATCTTTTTGGGTCGAGGACAGCTCTACAAAATTAGAAGAACAAAGAATATGGACCCATAAAGCATCCTCTGTAACACGGAGAGCTGGTAAGACTGTCGTCTTTCCTTCACTTGTGTTTGGATATTCGGTGCGGATGCATTTCAGGTTTTACCAAAGAGTATTGCGGTTTGATAACCAGCCCGAGAAGAGAGTGGGGGATGAACAGCAAGAGCAGGGAGGAGGGAGAGAAAATACGATGAGAAAGCTCCAGGAACAGGTCAAGAGAGAGAGAGGAGGGCATAAGAGGACACAGAGCGAGAGAGAGTGGTGGGAAAAAAGATGAGCGAGAGAAAGAGGATGAGAGGAAATGAGCGACCAGGGAGACTCGCATATGGAGACATTACAGAAAGAGAGAGAGATGTTAAGGGCGAAAAACACAGAAGGACGAGTGTGAGACTTTGCACTTTTATGTGAGAGAGAGAGAGAAATGTGTTAAAGGTGGTGGGCCGAGAGATGAGAGGGCGAGAGAGAGAGAAAGAGAGACAAAAAGAGGAGGAGAGAGCAGCAGCGTTTCATGAAGAGCTGGAAACAGAGGTCGGGCGGACAGGCGGGTGGGCGAGCGAGTGAGCCAGAGGGGAAGGGAGGGAGGGAGGCGGGGGCGGGGCTTGTCAGCAGCCGTAGCCAGTCAGAGGCCGGCGTGGTGCTCTGCAGGGTATTCTTACCCTGGCAACACAATAGAGCGAGAGAGAGAGAGGGAGAGAGGCGGTGGACAGGTGAACAGATGGCTGACTGACTGAGAGACAAGCTGATCAGTGGACTACAGAGGGTGCATGTGTGTGTGTGTGTGTGTGTGAGAGAAAGAGAGAGAGAGAAAGAGAGAGAGAGTGAGAGTATGTGAATGCACCGTAATTTAACACAAAATGTTGGAGCAGAGAAACAAAGAGAGACTGAGATGGAGAGAGAAAAGGGAAAGATGCCCATGTTTGTACTGTAATGTTCAAGAAATATCTGTTTACATGAGAGAGAGAGAGACTTGTGATATCCAAAAAAAACAAATCAAGTGTGTGTTTGTGCGTATGCAGGAACATGGAGAGAGACAGTGTAAGAAGGAAGCGTGCCGTGTGATCAGTTTCAGGTTTAGACCTTGAGAGTGAGGACATTATCGTAAGGCGAGGACAAAGTTGGAATGTGAGGACATTTTATCTTTTCATTCCCAAGAGTTTAGTCCATATTTCATGATTTATGTCCGATACAAACGTTAAGTGCCGATGCAGGACGTAGGCGGGAAGTAATAGTGAGGAGTTCAGGGTGGCAGATGGGCGTGTAGCGAGTCTGACTTTCATGCAGAGTTCACGTCCTGTCAGAGACCTGCAATTAATATTCGCCTTTTTATGAACCATAACGACGGTCTTTCCCTAACCTTATCCAAGTGTTTTAGTTGCCTACTTCTAACCTTACACTAACCATAGTTTATCTGCCATAACCACAATCTTTTCCTATAACCAAACTGTAGTTGCCATGCGCAGATATTGTACAAAGTGAGAATTTGAATAAGCCGATATAGGTAAAGACTCGGTTTAAAGATTAAAGGATAATCCCGGTTCATTTAAACATGTTTTTTTTAGGGCTGTCAGTCGATTAAAACATTTAATTGTGATAAATCACAAACATCGCCCAAAAAAACATAGACAATAACCGATATATTCGTCCAATCTCCCAACCCTAGTCGTCACAAGTATTCAAATGTGTGTCATGTGTTATATGGGTGTCAGTACATGTGATCGATGAACCAGCATGGCTCCGGTGTCATCATAGTTTTTGTTTACTAGCTCTTGATCTCTTTGTGTCCTGACAGTGGGGGGGCAGGAGGTCCACACCTCGATCACGTCCTCCACGCAGCCCTGTCACACGCCGTCATTGTCATGTCGAAGCTGTTTTATTTTTATTTATTTTATTTTTCCTATGGCTCCTTTTGTTCTCTCGATTTTTTTAGGTCAGAACACACACACATATATCAGCACACCAGCAGCCAGCGCAGAGTGTGTTTTCTATGAACTGTGGACAACAAAGCGTGTGGTGGCGGCTCCTGTGCGTAAAAAATTTGCATTAAGCTGCAGATCAGAGCGCTGACTTGTTCTGGTGAGACTGAACAGCTGAATCAGGCGACTGTCGCTGTGTTGGAACAAATCTGTCTAATAACCCGTTTCTGTGGGTAGATAAAACGCCGCTTTGACACTGCGATAATAATAATGGCTTCCAGTTTTAATGAGATGCATATCAAAGAGCGCTATTGTTATTAAAACTGTAAGTGTCTTTACCCTGACATCCAAATGGCATCATTACCCTCTTGCCCTCACCTGTTTTGACGATTTAAGGCTAATTCATCCAAAATTAAAGAGAATCTCTGTCTCTGCCTCCTCGGGGTTTTGTGTGAGTACGAGTTCCCGCCGGCTCCACTTCCGAGGCTGAATTGCACGTAGTTGAATCATCCTCACTTAGAAGTGATTGTTCGCAGTGGGAGTCATGAACATGTGCTTATGTTTTAATCAGACCACCACTAGACTGCAGTCACACTTGACACAGCATAATTAATTAAACAAAATAAAGGGTAAGTGAAGTATTGAATATGATCTTAGAGTGCTTTGTTACTTATGGATAATCTATGAAGTTATACACTGTAAAAAATATTATTCATGTGTCTGTAATTGAGGCCTTGAAGAACCAAACCAGTGTTTTTTTAAGTTTTAACTACGAATGATGTAGGCTTTACATTTTTGCTTAGCATTTTCAAATGCATACTGTAATCTTTTAGATTTTTGAATCCTACCATTTTTAGATATCAATTGATGTCCGTTCATTTCAGAATGGCTTGAAAATCAATCAGACTCTTACAACTCACGTCAGTTGTGCAGTCCATCACAGTGAACATCAAGTCGAAGCTACGCTAATCCGTAGGAGTGTTTTATTGTTCTTGCAGCTCATTGTTTTGTTTTTGTGGCAATGTACTGTATTATGTAGTCTCACTGCTGCAGCAGAAGGCAGCTGTTTTCAACAAACAAGCTCTCTAAGCCTATAATGTGCATTACCTGCCCGGCACCAATTAAATTCAAGACCTTTATTGTCATTATGCAAGCACAATGAAATTGCAGTCGCGTTATACGGTGCATTGCATTGACCTCTTAAGCCCGACGGACCAGGTACCTGAGCATATCTTTATAAATTGTATCATAAACGGTGTGTTTTAGTGTATTTTCATCAAATGTACAGTCCCAGTTGTAGTGAAGAGTAGTATAATGCATTCAATTGCATTATTATCAATGGGATCCGTTTTATAATTGTGATCTTTTCTTTGAAATTAAGATTTTATACTAGGCGAGGATATGCAATGCAGGATGACAACCGCGCCACCTGTCTTAATCTTTGCTAAGGTGCTGGAAGAAATCAATGAGTCCAAAAGATGATAGAAAAGATTTCTGCACACTTAGATCTATGCAGTATTTCACTTTATTCTAAGCTTTCGGTCTGACCAGAAGCTTAGAATAAAGTGAAATACTGCATAGATCTAAGTGTGCGAATATCTTTTTTATCATACTAGGCGAGGATAATAAATCATATTCTTTTCTTTTATTGCATCTCCATTGTCTCCATGGTAATATAGTTTAGTTTACTTACAATAGATTCATATTCCTTAGCTTCTTAACTTTCAAAGGAGACCAGATATATGTATCTAATCCTAATGGTTGAGGAGCTAATCCTGATTCATTTTGGGTAGTTATTTTTATTTATTGTTTTCCGAGGTAATGGGCTATGGGCTTAACAGGTTAAAGACTTCACACATATTTACTGTGAATGACATGAGAGGTTATAAACATCAGCAATAAAAAGTACAGAATCTCAGCAATATTAGTACTAAATATAAGCAATATGAAGTATAATACAGTAACAATGAAATACAACTAAGCAGCAGCGAAAGTCCAGTAAAGGTGCAGTGTGACAGATAAGGAGTGATGTGTATCGGGGTGTTGATTGACATGTGTGGTTGGAGTAGGAATACTGCACATAATCAGTGGCTTGGAGTGACATGTAAGTAAATATTGCACATGCTCCAATGATGGCAGCACATCAGTCTGTCACCAAGCAGCAGATATAGTTGTTGACAAAGTTAGCGAGCAGCTGGTGAAGAAAGTGGAACGTCTAGCAACCAATGAGCCAGATATTTTATCTCAGGAGTTGGTGGAGACCAAACCAGAGCTACAAGCAGAGGGTAATACTGGACTTGCATTCATTATCTCCAAATCAATGCTAATGAACTCCATGTCTTCAGGATATGTAAATAGTTTACTGTTTGATAACCTTCGTAAGGTCATTATATGTCAAAGTTGTGTTTACAGCTGGTTCCGCTGCTCCCAAGAGCCTGCTAATAGATTAACATAAAGTACATACATTAATGGAAGTCAATGGCTGCCCAGAACAGCAGAGAACAATGTAAAATCACCTGTATGGACATTTAAAGTCTTATTTTGCCAATACTGTTGGATGCTTGCAGCTAGAACTGGCCAATATGGCAAAAATCTTCTATCACTATATAGGTAATTTCACATCTCTATAACGACATATATCACGATATAGCATGTTTTCTAGTAAATCCAAAAATGTATATTATATAAACACATGGTAAATCTTTTTTTCATATACTTCTGTGTGAATGAAATACTTGACAAATGACAAGTACTATTGAGTATTTTCTCATTTAATTAAGAGTTTTAGTGCAAAATGAACAGAAACAGTTTGAGGAAAAACAAATACATATTTCTATTCATACACCGTTTGTTAATCGCATTGAACTGAGAGGTAATGTTAAGTGTGATGTAAAAACAAAACCAAAATCAAATGATATTCCCTCAAAATATGTCACATCAGATCTTCTAAGTTAGTATGTGAATTTAGACAAAGTAATTGTATATCATGATATCTCGATATATGATACGATTCCATTGAAAGACAATAAATTATCGTATTGAATTATCGCCCAATTATACTTGCAACTTCAACTATTTTCTAAAAATTAAGTTATTTTTTCATGATTCAAGTGCAGCGACCTGCCTCTTACTTGTTTCAAGATGCTGATGGTCATATCTATCGGGGAGAGGATGTAATATTTTTCTTCTGCACTGGCAGATTTCTTCACTTGTTTTAAGACAATAAGGTTTTCAGGACTCAGCTACAGATTTAATCGGCTTGATGAGATGGAGATTTTTTGCAGTGTACTCCAGTCTATTTCCTTTTGCTGATAGATTTCAAGGCGAGGGATTTTCTTCTTCTTACGCCTCTCAGGGCTAAAGCTTGTATTTGGACCACAGAAGGCTCTCCAGCTCCAGTTTAAGATCCATTTTGCTGTGAGGATCTATCTGCTTGGCTGTGTGGTCAAGGGCCCACCAGGCAAAGCTACTTAACGGCAAATCTCGTTTAGCAGAATCCTCTCAAAATAAGAGCCTATATCTCCACCCCCCACCACTCCCTCTCTTTCTCTTCTCGCCCTTTCTTAAGTGTTTTAGCACTGACACAACCTGACTGCCGTTAGCCGCGGCGCTAACACAGCCGCGTGCTTCCCAACTCACCCGTTACCCTTTCGCTTCGCTCAGCCACTTTCCTCGGAGCAAAGCTTCACACCAATTACCAACACTGTTGATTAGTCTGTGTGCTCGGAGGTGCGATGCTTCAGTGTGTCTTCTGACATGCAGCTCAGGTTTATAGGTCTGGCCCTCTAAAAGCACCACGGTGGGCCTAGATGGGGGTGCACATGCTTTTTCATTTCAAAGCTTTCTCCTTTTGGAATTTTAGTCTGTGTTTGATTCACCCTTTTAATCCATGACTTCCTGAGAGCACCTGCCGGGTGAACAGGTGCAGATTCAGTGGTAATAACTTGCTTTCACGTGGGCGGCAGATGTTACGAACGTTGACCTCAAAAATCGATCGAAGATTATCAGAGGTTGAGAATGTGTTTTCTGCAAGGGGCCTTTTTCTACTTCTTGAAGACGCTGTTGGGAAAAAGAAAAAACTCATTGTATGTCATTGCCAGGGTCAAACTGCTCCATCTGACTTTTACTGCTTCATTTTTTATACAATGAAAAGTGTGGGAGTCAGTAGATATGGTGCAATCAAGATGGTCATTTGTGTTTGTGTGAAATGAAAATGGCTTCACAAAGTGTGTGAACAAAAAAAAAATTGCAACCCAAAAAGTGCATGAAAAATGAAATGTAAATGTGCCTCCTCCTTGTCCTTCTCTACCCCTCTATGACCGCTTCAGACGTTGCGAAAGAAAGGCTTTAACGGCTGCAACAGCCCCGAGCCCGACGGAGACGACTCCATCGACCAAAGCCCGCTAAATGAAGAGAAGTACCGCAAGACCGAGGACCTGGACAGCCTCTTCAAACGCTACGGCGTGAGTACCGTCACACTTTTGTCACTTTATCTAACCTACCCTTTCTCTTCCTCTTCTCTTTCTCTATCTACCTCTATTTCTCTCTGTCTGCCCTCTTCTTCTTTTGTTTGGGGAACGAAGGCTCTGAACAAGAAAGAGCACCGGGACTCTGAGAGCCCAGACCCCGAGGAGCCCTTCTCCCTCACCCCCCGCACTGAGGAGAAATACAAAAAAATTGACGAGGAGTTTGATAAAATGATGCAGAACTATAGGCTGTCAGTGAGTACCGTCCCCCTCCACCCTCCTCTGTGTAACCCTGCCCCCTCCTGCTGCTGCCGCTGACCGGACAACCGGAGGTTTTCCGGCTGCTGATGGCGGCCTGACTACTCACAGAGCACTCGCCTTCACCATTCCCCACCCCTTTACCTCCTCCACTTCACCTCTTACCACCAGCACCTCCCCCCACCCACCAAATCACTACCCACAATCCCCTCTGACGGTGTGTGACTGAGCAAGAAGGGCAAACTTTTAAAATTAGAGACGCAACTAATGATTATGTTCATTGTCAATTAATCTGCAGGTAATTTTCTTGTTTGGTCGATTAATAGCTCAGTCTATAAAATTTCAGAAAATGATGAATATCAGAGCCCACGGTGACGTCTTTAAATGTCTTGTTTCTTCCAACCAACAATCCAAAAACAAAAGATATTCAGTTTGCACAGGATGAAAAGAAGCAGACTCACATTTTAGATGCTGGAACTAAATTGTTCAGCATGTTTTGCTTGAAACGATGATTATAAAATAGTTGCAGATTCATTTTCAGTCGATTAAATGGTCAGTGTGTAGGATTTAGTGATATCTAGTGGTGTGGTTGCAGATTGCAACCACCTAAATACCCCTCCGCTCACTCCTTCCTTTCCAAGACCGTGGTAACGTGAGCCACCAAGTGCAAAACCATGGTAACGCCATAAACCATGTGACGTAGTCCATGTGTCGTGACAGACTTCATATTTTGTTTTAATAAAAAAAAAAGACTATATAAACTTAGTGTGAGTAAGAAATCCTTAGAAAAAGCAGTATACCACCAAATAGGGCATGCCTCACTGTGATTATTCACCTGAAGTCACAGTCATCACAGTGAAGAGCATCCTCAGGGGTATTATGGCTTTAATACACTGTTTCTGATGCCTCCGCAAGTTCAGTAATGTACAAGAATAAACAACAGAGGGAGAGGAGTGCTAACTAGGTCCCTTTCACAAAAGTTGGCATAGCAACTGATATCGCAGGGGGAAATCATGTTTTATGGTAATAATCAACACGTTTGGAGCATGCCTTTGAGCTGGCGGTACCAATTGTGTAATACTTAGCAACACTAAAGAAACAAGCGTGCAATTGCAGACGCTTCTATGTGCACCAGGGCTGATGCGGGTAACACAGTTTCTAATGGACATCATTTACAGTATTACTGAGGTCACTGTAGTCCCAGTTTAGTCCTGCTCCTCCGGCTGGATGTGCTCCTGACATTATCCAGGTTCTGCCTCCTGCCTGGCACTCTGCCAGCCTCCTTTTACCGCTCCGCTCCTGTGCCAATTTCTCTGTGATTCATTTTTTCCTCCGTGCTCAATAATACCATTAATGTCACTTTAATGAGTAGCACTCAATTTACAGCCCCTCTTCCTGTCTGCCTGCTCCTCTGATTGGTCACTTGGGATGGGACGTAGTCATGTTGCGGCGCTGCAGGAGAGGCAGACAGCGGTTAGTCCGGAATATCATGTATGAAGGGTTGTGTCAGGTTATTTTTAACAACCTGGGTCTTATTTTCATATAATTTAATAACTTAATTTCTTAACTCATCTGGAGAGACAATCATACTAGACAGGTTGTAAACAAAATCTGTGTTTGACCTTTTACCAGCTGCTGCTGCTGCTCTGCATGTCGAACACAAGCACTATGTAGAACATTCAGGGACTTCTAGTACTATGAAAAGGGACATGAATATGAACATGTAATATATGCATCGATAGATAAGACGCTCGTCTTTTTGGTTATTGTGGTCATTTTTAAAACTAGTGCAGTGCCCGTTCAAAGCGCGCTTGTTCGTAATTGGTCAATTGCTTGGCCTCCAGTGTTGCTGCTTGCAACTTTCTCGAGACGCACCCATCCAAACAACTTCACACTCGACACTGCGCTTTCTTGGGTCCTCAGCAATACACCCGCCAAGTGTGAAGTCGATCGGATAAATGGTTGTTGAGAAGATCAAAGGACAGACAGACAGACAGATAGAGTTGAGTAGGCCAATTTAGTCGTTAAAATAATTCAACTACGCAATATATCCTCATACAACGGCATACAACGAACTGTTACTTCGCGATACGTTGGATCAGTGACAAACAAAACTACATAAATACGACTCAGGCGGGGATTAAAAAAACTGGACATTTTCCTTTAAAATATAGCTACCACAAAGACTCTGTTAATGTTATTAGTAACTGCAATCCTCTCACATAAATCAAAGCAGGCCTAATAGATAAAAGATGCCGCCTCTCAGTTCTCCAAAGAAATAGAATTCAATCTACCTCCCCTGGAGAGCCGCAGCTCTTGGCGCTCTGCAATTGGATGCTAGCCGAACGCCGCTAGCGGGTAGCGTCCCCCACCCCCACTACCACCCTGCCCCTCAGTCTCTCCGCCTGCCAGGCTTGCCCAGCACACCTTTCACAGGGCAGAGAACGGAAGCATACATCACCACCCACCACTCCTCCCCTAGCATCATAATCCCCAGCATGACAGCTAGGGGCCGGGATATACAAGCTTAATCCTGCTTGTACTAAAATACCTCCTGAGGTAGGGAGAGAGTGGCGAGGGAGAACGGGCAGGACACTTGGCTAGACGAGCCCCGAGCTAACGTTTCTGTTCCTGTTACACTGGCACTGTGGAAGCG